>NW_027206446.1:3409439-3671939 GCF_024711535.1 Dipodomys merriami | reverse complement strand
ATAAAAATCTACCCTTTTCAAAGTCCGTCTGGCCGGGCACCAGTGCTAGCGCCTGTAATCCCGGCTACTCAGGGGCTCTGAGGATCCATCTGAGGACAGTCCATGAGACTCTTATCTCCAACCACCAAAAAGCCAGAAGTGGCGCTGTGGCTCAAGTGGTAGAGCGCTAGCCTTGAGGAAAAGAAGCTCAGGGACAGCGCCCAGGCCCTGAGTTCAAGTCCCAGGACCAACAAGAGTAAAATGTTGTTTCATTACACACTTACTTAGTTCAGTTCATTTATTTGTTCATTTGTTTATTGTGTGCCAGGACTGGGGTCAGGCCTCCTGCTCTAGTTGATCTTTAGGTGCTGAAGGCTGGTGTTTGACCCCTTGAGCCACATACGTCCGCCGTAGCTTCTTGTGGATGAATTGGAGATCATAGTCTCTCAGCTGTATCTGAGAGACTCCTGAGGAGCCGGGATTACGGGCGGGAGCCCTGGCACTGGGCCGCGTTGCTAACACCCGCTCTGTGTTGTCAGACCTTTCTTCAACGCTATGCTGGCAGTGCTCCACACTGGATTGAGCTGAGAAATCACGCAGGGCAGAAATGGAGGGGGCTCAATGGCAAGGAGGTTATCAACAGGTAAGCCATCAGAAGATACCCCACTTCCGAGACACGTCTCCCCAAGACTGCTCAGAAACACTACACCTCTCCTCTTTCCTGTTCCCTGCTTTTAATCTTTTCCCTTTCCCCCCCTTGGTCCGTGTGTTAGATAGGAAGGCTGCGTGGGAACACAATGCTGGCCATACGTGTTACATGTTTATAAGGGTGGGATTTTACCTGTTTTTTTAATTTATCTAATTAATTTAATTTTTATGAACAGCAATTGTTTGCACAAAGTGTTTTATTTATTGAACATGCCTCTCTGTGTCCAACGGCACCTTGACCAGAGTCCCCCCACCCACTCCATCCCCTGGCCGACCCCATCATTTCCCTGTTCCATTTTCACACATGGGCATAGCTCACGCGACTCTGTCCGCCGTCCAAGCCCCTCCTGTTCACAGCCCCTCCCCCACCCCAGTCTAGAAAACGCTTCACATTCTCACTTTTCCTTTTTCTTTTCTGTCTTTTTTTGGTGCCAATCCAAGGGCTCGAACTCGGGACCTGGGATCTGTCCCTGAGCTTCCTTTACTGAAGGCTTAGCGCTCTGCTACTTGAGACACGGCTTCGCTTCCAGCTTTTTTTTTTTTCTTTTTTCTTTTTGAGTAGTTTATGAAAGATAAGAGTCTCATGGAATGTCCTGCCTGGGCTGGCTTTGAACTTGGACCCTCAGATCTCAGCCTCCTGAGTAGCTGGCATGAGAGATGTGAGCCACTGGAGCCTGGCAAATTCCTAATGTTCTATTTTGTGACTGTAATTGTTCCAAAATGATTTCACCATGGCACCTCACACCTGTGAATATTTTGAGCTTCTTTTGCTCAAGGCTAGCTCTCTACCACTTGAGCCATAGCACCATTTCGAGCTTTTTCTGTGTATGTGGTACTGAGGAATTTAACCCAGGGCTTCATGCATGCCAGGCGAGCACTCTACCACTGAGCCACCTTCCTAGCTGAATATTGTGTTTTCATGTGGATGATTATGTGCGTAAGTGCACATTCACAAATGCACAGCCATAGATGCACATGAATATGCACAGGGCCCTGTGTGGGTTCATGTGTGTTTGTATTTGGTGCTAACATCCACCTACTCCTTGGAGTTCTTGAAGGAAATCCAGAATTTGGTTACATTCTTTGTTATTACCTAGATCCCATTCAATAGTGGCTTCTGGTACCTATTTCTCAACAGGCTGGAGAATGAGTCATTAGTGTGGAAATAGGCCAAGAGCGATCTCCACCATCAGGAAGGAGATGGGCGATGGGAAGAAATGTCTTCTTTTGTTTCCCAGCTTTATTCCTGTGGGGATAAAGACTAATATTTTTAATACCTAATTTCTTATTGGCTTTTTGGTAAATAAACCTAGAGAACCTTCCCACTTCTGTGGTCATTACCTGTAGTTAAATGGCATTAGCTTCTTGAGGGATGTGTAATCACTTCGGTATTTATCTTTGCTGTTGGAAAATGTAGTTGGACGAATTTCTCAGTCTCTTTAAAAAGAAAAGTATACCAGGCGCCAGTGGCTCACGCCTGCAATCCTAGCTACTCAGGCAGCTGAGATCTGAGGATCACAGTTCAAAGCCAACCCAGGCAGGAAAGTTTGTGAGACTCTTATCACCCATGAACCACCACAAAGCCAGAAGTAGAGCTGTGGCTGAGGTGATAGAATGCGAGCCTTGAGCTGAAGAGCTCAGGTACAGTGCCCAGGCCCTGAGTTCAAGTCCTGCGACTGACCAAAAAAGAAAAGAATCATCCTTTGAAGACATGACAAGGGATGGATGGAGCACTTCACCCTTGGCCCTACCCACCCACCCAGGGAATTCTCTTCCTTCTTGGCTCTTATCTGTATGCATTAAATTATGATTATTTGATTATTAGACTGTCAGACTCCTGACCATAACAACATAGAGGAGCAAAGGCCGCAGAGGCAGAAAATGACATGTCGGAAATAATCCCAGATTGCTTTCTGATTCACCAGGTTCAACCGTACAGAATCGGAGCGGTGTGCGTTTCTCAACAGCACAGATGTGGGTCAGATGGACTGTCAGGAGAGACTGCCGTGGATTTGCAGCAAAGACATCAGATAACAAGGAAGTCGCCAGGTGTGGTGGCTCACGCCTGTAATCCCAGCTGCTCGGGAGGCTGGCGCTACTGAGGACGGAGGTCGGAAATCTGTCCCGGCAGGAAAGCCTTGCCTCCCACAAACTACTCAGAAAACATCTGAAGTGGCACTGTGACTCAAGCAGTAGAGCGCTCGCCTTGAGAAAAACGAATCTCAGGGACAGCACCCAGGCCCTGAGTTCAAGCCCCAGGACCAGTGCACACACACACACACACACACACACACACACACACAACACAAACAGAAACAGAAACAGGTAACCGTGGACTATGTGTACACGAAGGCCTTGGAACTGTGAAGCTGTTGGCATGGACGCTACTCTCTGAACTGGAAAAGAAAAGACTCGAGGAGCAAACTTCGTAGTTCTCTTCGAAATCTAAACAGAAAGGCGGGACGGAGCAGAGAGACATTCCACAAAGCCAGGATGCTATTGGCCTCAAGCTGACATGACAGACGGATGCATAACCATATCCAGGAATGAGTGAATGATGACTGGGGGCGTGACTCAAGGGGTAGAGCACCTGTCCTGAGTTCAAATCCCAGTATCAATCCCCGCCCCCCCCCCCCCGCAAAAAATTGTGATTGTAAAATTGTTGACATGCACTTTATGAACTTTCTTAAAGCCAGAGGTAATATAATGAGCAGATTTAAAGTTATTATTTATTGTTGAATGACTACAAAACATAAGCAACCTGTCAGGCATTCTCATTAATCGGAGGAGTTAAAAGATGGTAGAAAAATATGAGAAGGTAAAGACCTGGTGCCGGTGGCTCACGCCTGTCATTCCAGCCGCTCGAGAGGCTGAGATCTGAGGGCGGAAAAATCCTTGTGATTCTTATCTTCAAGGAAGCAGCAAAAGGCAGACGTGGGTGTGTGGGCCAAGTGGTAGAGCACCAGCCTTGAGCAAAGATCGAGGACAGCACCCAGGCCCTGAGTTCAAGCCTAGTACTAGCCCCCCACCCCAAAAAAGTAAATAAAGGGAATTTTGATTGATATCACAAGATGTTATTTGTGGACAAATGCTTATAAAACTAAGCTTTGTACTATTTTCTCCACGTAGAGTGATTTGTCAAATAACTTTACACATTTTTCCTTAAAAGAATAGGAGATTTTCCATGTTCTCCTCAAGGTAGACAGGTCTGTCTTTAAGAAGAAAACTCTGTGTATTGTTTTTTTCAAAGAAGAAACAGAAGCCAAGAATATGAGGAGTATTTGTAAAACATTTGTGAAAAGCTGGAGCATGTGCAAAGTGCGAGCTGGTCCATATCTGTAAGGAAATACTTTGCAACTTTGGTGAAACTCTGGGTGTGAATCCAGCCGGGGCTGATCATCAGCATGTGCTTTTTCCTAACCAGTTTTGTCCTAAGTATTTTTCCATGTGCAATTTTTTTCATGTGCAATAACGTGTCTTGTTTCTTTGTATTTTTTTTGTATTCAGCACAAGTATAAGCTGCTTTTGTATGTGTGTGAAAATAAAAAGTACAATAAACATCATGGTTTCCAAGAAGTTCTCATTCAAAGTGGACTTTAAAATATGTTACAAGAGGCCAAGCACTGGTGACTCACGCCCATAAACCCAGCTGCTCAGGAGGCTGAGATCTGAGGATCACAGTGGGAAGCCAGCCCTAAGCAGAAAAGTCTGTGAGACTTTCATGAACCACCCAAAAACTGGAAATGGAGCTGTGGCTCAGATGGTAGAGCACTAGCCTTGAGCAAAAAGAGTTCAAGGATAACACTTGAGCCCTGAGTTCCAGCCCGAGGACCGGCACACACACAGACACGCACACAGACATAGACAGACACACAGACACAGACACACACACACAGACACAGACACAGAGACACAGAGACACACACACACACAGACACACACACAGAGACACACAGACACACAGTCACACAGACACAGACACACACAGACACACACACACGCAGACACACACATAGAGACACAGACACAGACACACACACAGAGACACACACAGACACACACAGACACACACACACAGACACACACACAGAGACACAGACACACACACAGTCACACACACACAGACACACAGACACACAGACACAGACACACAGACACAGACACACACACAGACACACAGACACACACAGTTCTATCTGTAAGATCTGCTCACTTTGGGTAATTACAATCAATTGTGGTGAAAATATTATTTATAAGTTGTGCAATCAGTACCGAGGCTCCTCAGAAATCGGTGCTGGCACAAAAGGCACAGAAGAAAATGGTTTATTGATGTCTTTTGGGGTAGCTACTTTTCCCACTTCACTGAGCGAGATCGAGCCACAGATACGTTTATCCAAGGGAAGTGTTTATCAGTGAAAAACCCCGGGGCCATTTATTCCACCAAAACTCAGAATTCGGTGGCGCGGATAGGATTCGATTGTCTGACTAAAGACCGAAAACCACCATGATAATGGTAACAAAAAGAAAAATGATACAACAATGCTCATTTTAAAAAATGAAAAACATGTTTGAAAAGCAGAGGTGTGGTTAGAGCGGAAGAGCACCAGCCCTGAGCAAGAACGCAGAGCCAAATCACCGGAGGCCCTGAGTTCGAGTCCCGCGATGGCGTCAAAAAAAAAAACACAGAAAAAGAATTCTGGTATTAAAACCTTGAAGTCATTGGTGTGCGGGAACACCGGCTGCAGCGCCCCCTGGCGGCGGTGTGAAAGAAGTCTGTGTGTGCATGCTGCGTGTGTGTGTGTGTGTGTGTGTGTGTGTGTTTCTGTATTATTAAAAAGAGTGAAATGGGTCAGGTGTGATGCTGCATTCCTGCAATCCCTGATCTTGGGGGAGCAGAGGTTTAGGAGCGTGAGTTTCGGGTCAGCATGGACCCCAGAGAGAAACGCCCCCCAAAATTCAAAATCAGAAGGCTTCTTAAAAAATCACTTTTTCGATGACTACAAATTTGCAGATTTTAGTCCCGTGTATATTCATTGTGGGATCTAATGTACCGTTCTGCTATCTATCCATCTGTCAATCATCTAGCTATCATCTCCAAATCGATCTATCCACGCAGTTTGGAATGATTAAATCAAGTGGCCTGACGTATCAGTCATCTCCAATTATCATTCAGGGAATCAGACTATTTGAGGTTTATTTGGCAATTTTGAGACGTTCATCACTATGAACTACAAATCTTTACTCAATACCCTACACTTAAAAGTATAGGGACTGATTTGCCAGGCACCCGTGACTCACGCCTGGAATCCCGGCTACTCAGGAGGCTGAGACCTGAGGATCATGGTTTGCAGCCAGCCTGGGCGGGAACATCCATGAGATTCTGATCTCCAGTGAACCACCAGAACACTGGAGGGGGTGCTTGGCTCAAGTGGTAGAGCGCCAGCCTTGAGTGAAAGAGCTCAGGGACAGCGCCCAGGCCCTGAGTACAAGCCTCAGGATGGACACACACACACACACACACACACACACACACACACACACACACAGGCCCAAAGAGAGCCAGCCAGGGACACCTTTAAAGTTGCTACTCATATTGGGCACCGGTGGCTCACGCCTGTCATCCCAGCTACTCAGGAGGCTGAGAACTGAGGATCAAGGTTCAAAGCCAGCCTGGGGCAGATAGATCCCAGAGACTCTTATCTTCCTCCAATGAACCAGCAAAAAGCTAGAAGTGGGGGTATGACTCAGGTGGTAGAGCGCCAGCCTCGCGCAGAAAAGCCAAGCAAGAGGGTGAAGCCCTGAGTTCAAGTCCCTGTGTGTGTGTGTGTGTGTGTGTGTGTGTGTGTGTGTGTGTGTGTGTGTGTGCCAGTCATGGGGCTTGAACTCAGATCCTGGGCGCTGTTCCTGAGCTTTTTGGCTCAAGGCTGGTGCTCTACCACTTGAGCCACAGCTCCACTTGTGGCTTTTGTGGGATCATTGAAGACAACGAGTCTCGTGGACATTCCTGGCCCGGCTGGCTTTGAACCATGATCCTCGGGTCTCAGGCTCCTGAGTAGCTGGGATGGCAGGCGGGAGCCGCTGGGACTGGGCAGGGCGCCATCAGTTTCCTAAGCTGAGAGTTGATATGCAATGAAGAAAGACGTGCACATGGGCTGTGCCGACGAGATTCCTAAGCTCGCCACTCAGGATCAGGAACGAAGCCCGTCCGCTTTCTCCTCGTGGGTCTCCACTGAGAAGCCGCCATGGGAGGCCTGGAAAAGAATGGAAAGACACCCAGAGAAATAAGACTGCCTCTCTCAGGGAATGGCCAAGAAGGCTGAGCGGTCACCCATGGCCTCCAGGAGGCAGCCTCTGTTCTGGGGAGACGGAAAAGACCTCTTGAGGTCCTGGTTTGATTCCTCAGCACCAAAAGGAATCAAACACAATAGCCGAGTCTGTGCGTGAACTTGATCATCTCCTCAGCCTTCCAGATCCACGAAAGGATCGGTACTTTTGTTGTTGTTTTGCTCTGTCGGTCCCGGGCCTTGAACTCAGGGCCTGGGAGCCGTCTCTGAGCTTGGCTCTCCCGCGCTGGGCCACAGCGCCACCTGCAGGAATGGCTGATTCTTGACCTCCAATCGCAGAGGCCGACATTTTAACCCAATGAAAACGAGATTTCACCTTAGGGAGACCACATCAAGCTTTGAACTAAAGCAGACCGCAGAACAAAAGGGTTTGCTTTCCTCGCATCCACACACAACGGCTTTGCAGAGGGCTAGCTAATGTGAGGGAACCTGGTTCTGGAAGTTTCCAGGAAGAAGGCTATACAAGATGACTAAAGAATAAGCAGAAAGCCCAGCACTGGTGGCTCACACCTGTCATCCCAGCTTCTCAGGAGAAGGGGATCTGAGGATCAAGGTTCAAAGCCAGCCAGAGCAGACATATCCTAGAGATTCAGCTCCAATCCACGAGCAAAACGCCAACAATAGAGCTGTGGTTCACGTGGTAGAGCGCCAGCCTGGATGAAAGCAGCCAAGTCGGATAGCTCAAGCCCTGGGAACAGAATGACTATCCCCCACCTGTCACCCAAACCACGTGGGAGACTGGGATGGGAGGATCATGATTCGAGGCCAGCTTGAGTTTCTAGACAAGTCTATAAGCTGCCTTCTCAGTCCACAGCCGGGCACGGGGCCACATCTGACATCCTGCACCGTCAAGCCGGGGCAGGAGAATCTGAGAGATCCATTTCAGTGGAGGGGAAAAGGGTCACTGTACAACAATTGGAGGCCAGAAATGGGTGGACAGCGGTCTAGACTTGCACGGGGGCAGGAATTGAGATCCTGTCTTTAAAAACAGATGGACAGACAGACAGAGCTGGAGGCGTGGCTGGGGAGCAGAGATCCTCCCAGCACACGTAAGGCTAAGAAGAAAGAAGAAAAAGAGAGAGAGAGAAAATAAAAGACAAAGAAAGGGCAAGAATTACAATGCCAAGTCGCCCTGTCTCCTGGGGAATTGTCTGTCCTGGCAAATAGTGTCACGATTGGTCACGACGGGTTTAATTCCCATGTGAACCGAAATAAATAACCTAACTTAGAACTATTAAAACATAGATTGATTGCACTGGTGTGTTTCCATGAGTGAATAAGAGGTTCTCTGATATAGCAATAATAAGAAAAAGAGACAGAGAAAAAAGAAGAGAGAAAGAAAAAGAGAGAGGAAGGAAGGAGGGAGGGAGGGTGGGAGGGAGGGAGGGAGGGAGGGAGGAAGGGGCAGTGAGCTCCCTGGGAAAGGGAGGCCACGCCCCGACCACGCCCCCTCGCCCCGACCACGCCCGCCCCGGCCACGCCCCGGCCACGCCCCTTCCACCCTGGCCGCGGCCTTCCAAAAGGCCAGGCCCCTCCCCGGCCACGCCCCCTCGCCCCGGCCACGCCCCCTGTCCGGCCGGTCACATCCCCTCTCACCCCCTCCGACCACGCCCCTTCTGCCCTGGCTGCGGCCTTCCACAGCCAGGCCCCTCCCCTGCCACGCCCCCGCCACGCCCCCCGTTGGAAGCGATAAATAGCCCGCGCCAAGGCTTCCTCGTGTCCTGGGGAGCCATGGAGAGCACGTGCGTGGAGCCAGGGTGAGCGCGGCGGGGGGGGGGGGGAACGGGGAGAGCGCGGGGGGGCCCGGGGAGAGCACGCGGGGGGCCCCGGGGAGAGCGCGGGGGGGGCCGGGGAGAGCGCGGGGCGACGGGGAGAGCGCGGGGCCCCGGGGAGAGCGCGGGGGGTGGGGACGGGGAGAGCGCGCGGGGACGGGGAGAGCGCGCGGGAGGGGGGGAACGGAGAGAGCGCGGGGACGGGGAGAGTGCGGGGGGCCGGGGACGGGGAGAGCGCGCGGGGAAGGGGAGAGCGCGGGGACCGGGGAGAGCGCGGGGAAGGGGAGAGCGCGGGGACGGGGAGAGCGCGGGGGCTGGGGAGAGCGCGCGGGGACGGGGAGAGCGCGCAGGGACGGGGAGAGCGCGCGGGGGGGGGGGGGGACGGGGAGAGTGCGGGGGGCCGGGGACGGGGAGAGCGCGGGGACAGGGAGAGCGCGGGGGCTGGGGAGAGCGCGCGGGGACTAGGAGAGCGCGCGGGGGCCGGGGAGAGCGCGGGGCCCCGGGGAGAGCGCGGGGGGGGGGGGACGGGACGGGGAGAGCGCGGGGGGACGGGGAGAGCGCGCGGGGACGGGGAGAGCGCGCGGGGGGGGGGGGACGGGGAGAGCGCGGGGGCCGGGGAGAGCGCGGGGCCCCGGGGAGAGCGCGGGGGGGGGGGGACGGGACGGGGAGAGCGCGCAGGGACGGGGAGAGCGCGCGGGGGGGGGGGGGACGGGGAGAGTGCGGGGGGCCGGGGACGGGGAGAGCGCGGGGGCTGGGGAGAGCGCGCGGGGACGAGGAGAGCGCGCGGGGGCCGGGGAGAGCGCGGGGCCCCGGGGAGAGCGCGAGGGGGGGGGACGGGACGGGGGGGGACGGGACGGGGAGAGCGCGGGGGACGGGGAGAGCGCGCGGGGACGGGGAGAGCGCGCGGGGACGGGGAGAGCGCGCGGGGGGCCGGGGAGAGCGCGCACGGGGGCTGGAGAGAGCGCTGGGGGGGGGGGGGACCAGGGAGAGCGCGAGGGGCCGGGTTCTTGAACCCGGGCCTGGCGCCGTCCTGAGCTCCTCCCTCCAGCCTGGTGCTCCCCTGGGGCCGGTTCCCGGGCGCCTCCCACCGGGACCTGCTCCCCCCAAGGATGGGGTGGAGCCACACCGGGAAGCCGGGGAGAGCCCCTCCAGTGAGCACAGCCAGCGGGGAGCTGCGGGCCGAGCGCCAGGGCCGGGGTTCAAGACCCGGGGCTGGCAGAGAGAGGGAGGGGGAGGAGGGGGGCGGAGAGCGGAGGCGGGAGGGGCCGGTGGAATTCACACCCTTAGATCCTTAGTGAATTTTGTGATCACAAAACGAACAATCAAAATCTTCCTCCTCCTCTTTCCCCTCCTCCCCCTCTTCCCCTCCTCCCTCTCCTCCTCCTCCCCCTGCTTCTCCTCCTCCTCCCCCCTCCTCCCCCCCTCCTCCCCCTCCTTCACACTCATCCTCATTGTTGAAGCTGTATCTGCAGCACAGTGGCTTACACACACACACACACACACACACACACACACACACACACGTGTGTGTGCCACTCCCTATCTGCTTGGCTTCTTGGTGGGCTCACTGTCGCCTCCTTGGCCTGTGTCTTTCAGCAGGAGAGAGGCTGGGACGGGGGCGGTGCTGATGACCTCCGTGGGCACCCAGACTTCAGGTGAGCCAGACAGCGGCCAGCGCCCTTCCAGAAGGCCCCAGACCTTTCCTGAAACGATCGGGCCTGCTCTCCTCTCTCTCCACCCAAATGCCTTCAGCCCCAAGGCAAAGGGAAGTTCTCACGAGAGCCGTGGGGTGCTTAGATTTTTCTTTCTGCCATTTTTGGGCAGCTCTGTACAGGTAATGTAAAAGGAAAAAAAAGATAGAGCCAGGCACCCGTGGCTCCTGCCTGTCATCCCAGCTACTCAGGAGGCTGAGGTCTGAGGATCCCGGTTCAAAGCCAGCCTCCAGTGAACCACTCAAAAACCAGAAGTGGAGCTGTGGCTCAAGCAGTAGAGCACCAGCCTTGAGTGAAAAGGCTCAGGGAGGGCTGGGCAGGTGGCTCAGAGTGCTCGCCTAGCATGCATGAAGTCCTGGGTTCGATTCCTCGGCACCACATACACAGAAAAAGCCAGAGGTGTGCTGTGGCTCAGGTGGTAAAGCACTAGCCTTGAGGAAAAGAAGCTCAGAGACAGTGCCCAGGCCCTGAGTTCAAGATCCAGAACTGACCAAAAAAAAATTATAGCTTTTGCATATAGATGCTCAGTTTTCCCAGTACCGTTTATCCACATGGTATTTATTTTGTATCTTTGACTCTTTTTTTGTCTCTTTGGACAAGTCCCCTATCTGCATGAGGGTTTGTGAGATTTCTATTTTTCTATTTTACACCAGTGCCATGCTGAAGTAATTTTTTTGTAATTTCTTTGTTTTTCCTTTTCTTGTTTTATGTTGGTCCTGGGTCTTGAACTCTTAAGCCTGGGTGCTGCCCTTGAGCTTTTTCATTCAAGGCTGGTGCTTTACCACGTGAGCCACAGCTCCACTTCCAACTTTTTGCTAGTTCATTGGAGATAAGAGTTCCATGGGTTTTCCTGCCTGGGGTGGTTTCAAACTGCGATCCTCCGATCTCAGCCTCCTGAGTGGCTGGGATGACAGGCGTGAGCCACTGGCCCACACTTCAACCAGGTAAACCTTCATGAGAAGACTTTATAAAACAGGATTGGTCTAGACTTTACACCGTGTCTTATCTTCTCAATGAACAAACACTGTGCACTTTGTGTCATGCTTAACCATGGGGAAATATTAGTTTGGAATTGAGTGTTGATCTCTGTCCCTTTTTGCCACACTCTACACACACTAGTCACGGCGATGCATTATCTTTTTATAGGAAATAGCATCTCATCCAACTTTTCATTCAAGGTGATCTTGAGACCCTGGGGAATTCTGAAAATGAACCCAACAAGAACAGAAAGAAGACTCGTGTCCAGAGAATCGTCTTGCTTGTCTTCTCTCTGGTGTTTATAGTGACAGTGGGAGTGGCCATACCTTTAATAGGTGAGTTGTAAAACAATGAGATTTGGCAAGCACCCGAGCAGTGGCCCACGCCGGTCATCCCAGCTCCTTGGGAGGCTGAGATCTGAGAATCCAGGTTCAAAGCCTGCCTGGCGGGGAAAGTCTGTGAGACTCTGATCTCCAATGAACTGCTCAGAACAATCCAGAGGTGGAGCTGTGGCTCAAGCAGTAGAGCCCAGCCTTGAGTGTAAAAGCTCAGAGACAGCACCCAGGCCCTGAGTTCAAGCCCCAGGACAGACACCAAAAAAAATAAATATATAAATAAACACCTGATTTGATACAGACTGGGGAAAGGGGAAATGTCTGAGGTAGGGATGAATTGTTTTGTACTTTGTCATAAAAACAGGATGTTCCTTTTTAATAAATGTTAATATGAGAAGGATAACAGGGGAGACATTGGTCAAATGCTCAGAACTCATGAACTGGCATGCTGAATCTGCACCCCATCTGCACAGCGCCATAAAAGATAACAATCTACGAATGAGTAAACAATGCCAGTGCTTAGGTTAGAACAGTCTGTAACACAATCAGCTAAAGACCTAACCAGAACCAAAACGAAAAATCCCGCACGTGAATGCCGGGCACCGTGATCCAACATCCTGCCGGCTGTGGAGCAGGAGAGTGTATTTGAGGCTGGCAAGAATACATAGCGACTTCCAGACCAGCATTTTGAGAAGAAAAACGAAGTCACCCTTGAGAAGAATAGGTGCATGACCGTTGTCTAGCTGGAACTAATTAGGTGCTGTCATGTTTCTTATTAATAGACATGCAGCCTGAGAAGTGAATTTCGTTACTGATGTGGGGACAGCCTTGAGGGGTCTAAAAGTCCTAGTTGAATAGAGTGCGTGCTCAGACGCGGGTTCTGGAGGAGATCCAGGGCCCTAGTAACTGGGATGTCATCTCCCTGAGCACCAGGCGGCTCACGCCTGTAATACCAGCCACTCAGGAGGCTGAGATCTGAGGATGAGGGTTTGAAGCCAGTGCAGGCAGGAAAAGTCTGAGACTCGCCAATGAACCACCAAAAAGCCAGAAGTAGAACTGTGGTTCAAGCGGTAGAGTGCCAACCTTGAGTGAAAAGGTTTAGGGACAGTGCCCAAGCCCTGAGCTCAAGCCCCAGAACCAGCACTAAAAGAAAAGAAAAAAAAGACTCCCAAGGAACCACAGTGCTGCATGTGGTCTGTTACTAGAAGAAATATCATGAGGTTCAGGATTCTCTCTCCCTCTGTATCTGTCTCAGATAGATAGACAAATAGAAGGCAGACAAGTAGCAATAGATAGATAAATAGGCAGAAAGATAATAGATGTGGAGGGAAACAGAGACAGATGAATGATAGACATCTATATGTTATAGATGATACGTTATCCATAACCAGTGCTCGGCACAGGGTGTGTACTGACAGCTATGTTGTTATGGAAGAGCATGGCCCCAGTGGGTAATTCTATGCAGCTGACCTATGGAAAGGGGCCGGAATCACAGTGTGTTTCTGTACAGCGCTGAGGGGAGAGACACAACATTGGCATGAGTGTCTGATAGGAAACGTTTTTCTTCCAACTTAATCATGAAGAAGAAGAGGAGGAGGAGGGTTGAGAAGAAGAAGGAAGAAAAAAAAAAGACAATTATTTAGGAACTGTCCTTACTTGGAAAAATAGAAATAAAAGGGTGTAGAGCCTTGGCTCCTGGAGCGGGGAGGGATCTTGTTCAACAGAACAAATCGACCTTTCCAATTGGATAGAGAATACTCAGGACTTTCGGTCTTTGTTTCCGTCCTATGTAGTGGTAAGCCGGGAATCTCTCACAGTCTCTTTCCTATGCCCGGACAAGTGGATCAGATACCTGGGAGTATGCTTCTTCTTCTCTGACAAAACAGCCAGCTGGGAAGAAAGCCAGAGGTTCTGTGTCTCCAAGGGAGCCACCCTCGCGGTCGTCGACAGCTCCCTAACACTGGTAAGTCGTTTTCTTGGTGCCTGTGCTGGGGCTTGAACTCAGAGCCTGGGTGCTGTCCCTGAGCTTTGGTGCTCTAACACTTGAGCCACACCTCCACTTCTGGCTTCTGTTTTGTGTGCTTTCTTGGAGATAGGGGGTCTCCCATAGTTTCCTGCCCAGGTTGCCTTCAAACCTACATCAAACCAAATCTCATTTTCCTCAGTAGCAGGGATTACAGGTGTGAGCCACCAGCACCCGGCTCGTTTGACTTTTCAATTATGAGTGGAGATACTTAGGAACAATACGGCTCTGAATGCATGGTGCCGTAATCCCAGCTACTCGGGAGGCTGGGATCTGAGAGGATCGTGATTCAGAACCAGCCTGGGCAGGAATGTCTGTGACACTCTTACCTCTGATTAATCATCAAAAAGCCAGAAGGGAGGCTGTGGCTCAAATAGGAGAGCACTAGCCTTGAGCACAAAAGCTCAGGGACAGAGCCTAGGTTCTGAGTCCAAGCCCCAGGATGGGCACCAAAACAATAAAAAAACGGAAGCACGAACACTGAGAGCTTTCCAGGTCTGAGATTTGATGGAGTGCTTCCTGAATGAATACTCCTTCTGAAAGTGTGGCTATGAATCCATCATTCATTCCAGAACTTCCTCCAGTCACATTCAAGTTCTTCTCAGTACTGGATTGGCCTGAGACGGGAGGCAGGATGCATGTGGCGCTGGGTGGACGGAACTCTACCCCCTAACTGGTAAGTTGTGCTTTACCATTCCCACACCTGAGCCAGGTAAGATCACACCTCCCTCTACCCTGCCCTGTTCTTGGAATCTCTGACCAGTACCAAAATGGCCACAGAGAGAGGATGATGGCGAAAATCATCATCAAATAACTTAATCCATCATCCTTCCTTCCTTCCTTCATTATGCTGGTCCTAGGTCTTGAACTCAGGGGCTGGGCCCTGTCCCTAAACTTTTGTGTTCAAGGCTGGTGCTCTACCACTTGAGTCACAGCTCCGCTTCTAGCTTTTTGATGGTTCACTGGCGATAAGAGACACATGGATTTTCCTGCCTGGGCTGGCTTTGACCCATGTTCCTAGATCTTAGCCTCCTGAGTAGCTGGGATTATAGGTGTTACCACTGCTCAGCAATTTAATATGTTTAATCTCCCCAAGCGTGATGCTCCCTGGTCCTCGTACCATCTGATTTCCACGGTGCCAAGAGGGCATCGCATTAGTTCTTACAGACAATACTGATGTGTAGACATCTCGAATAACACAATAATCTACATCACAGCTGGGCACCAGTGGCTCACCCTTGTCATCCTAACTACACAGAAAGCTTGATCTGACAGTCACATTTTAAAGAGCCACCAGGGAAGACCAAGTCTGAAGACTTCATCTCCAGTTCACCAGCAAAAATGTCGGACTGAAGAGAAGAGGGGAGAAATACAGACAAGAATCCAATGTACAGCCTACAAAATTAAGACAAGGGAGGGGAGGGGAGGGGAGAGGTGGAGGACTTGGATGAATAGCTTTCTTAAATAGCAGCTCCTCTATACAACTGCTTAAAGATAAGAATAAAAATTGGGCAGGGAAGGTGGCTCAGTGGTAAAATGCTTGCCTAGCATGCATGAAGCCCTGGGTTCGATTCCTCAGTACCACATACACAGAAAAAGTCACAAGTGGGGGGCCGTGGCTCAAGTGATAGAGTGCTAGTCTTGAGCAAAAGAAGCTCAGGGACAGCGCCCAGGCCCTTAGTTCAAGCCTCAGGACTGGCAAAAGAAAAAAGAAAGTAAAAATAAGGAAATAGGAAAAAAGCTGTACTGGAGGTATGGTTGGAACAGTAGAGCACCAGCATGGAACAGAAAAGGGCAAGCGGTCACCTATTTAAAATATCTGGCAGTACACCTACACTTCTTCCCACCATATACAGAATGTCAGGCAGGTTGTTGGTTCTGGTTTTGTTGTTTATGCAAGCTACATTTTAGAGCAACCTCAAAGCCATGCAGATTCCCTTGGCTTTCTATTTGTGTTGAGCTGCAAACACTACTGGGAGTCAACAAACCTTTCCCTCTCGCCCCTCCCCACCCACAGACACATCTAAGAGTCAGCGGATCTCCTGGCTCTCTTCTGTTGCAGGCTTAAGGTGACCGGGTTTGGAATATACGCATACCTGCACCGAACTGGAGTGGACCCTGCCCTTTTTCACTACAAAAAATGGATTTGCAGCAAATCACTCTGGGCCCCTCCAAGGAGTAAACCCACTGCAACGGGGGATGGGTGCAGCCTGCATCCTATACAGCCTTGTTCCACGTGTGGAAAATAAATATTACATTAATATACATTGGTGGGAAACACATGGGAATATAACACGAATATTAACATGTAGGCAAGGGCATGACATTCATGCAGAAATGTGTTCGCTGTTGTTTCCCATCAATTCTTGGAATTCAAGATGGCTGTGTCATATACACATGTGTGCATCATACGCATTCTATATGGAATGTATATAAGCACAGCGTATGTGGAAGTGTGTGTGTACCATATATCATGTGGAAATGAGAATACTGGGTCTTGTTCCCACAGCCTGGCGCCTTGCTGGGTGGAGGTAGCTTTTCACCCCACTCTGAGAAGCCCAGAGGTAAGACTGGCCATTCTTTGAATTGCAAATGTCCTGCTATTTAGCTCCAGGAAAGCTTTGCTTCTGAGAAGGCTCTTGATTTTCCTTAAATGGTCTGATCTGCTTGCCCGAGTATTTCCCTATTTAGTTTTCTTTGCTGGCCCTTGAGTATTTCCCCTCTAGGGTCTGCTTTGCTGAAGGCTTCATCTCCATGCCTAACACGTGGTTTTAGCTTCATGCAAGTTATGTTGTGGGCTGCAGGTCTTTGAGACAGGAGTCTACCTGCAGACGCTGGCTCTTCAGTAAAGACTCCCAGTTTGACCTCCCCAGGTGTAGCTTGTCTGTTTCTTGCAACTGAATTCTCATATAACAATATCATAGGTTATAAATGTGACATATATGATTGTGTGTGCGTGCACACACACGTCAGTACTGGGGATTGAACTCAAGGTTCAAACCTTAAATTTTTTTAGCTCAAGGCTGGTGCTTCACTACCCGAGCCATAGCTCCACTTCTGGCTTTTTGCTGGTTAACTTGAGATTGTAGTCTCATATCCTTTCCTGCCCAGGCTGGCTTTGATCTTTGACCCTCAGCCCTCTGAGGAGCCAGGCTTTCAAGTGTAGGCCTTTCGATGGATCTCAATAGGGACATAATCTCAGCCCTACAAGCTTTTTTTTTAATAGATGAATTTATGTGGTTGGTACCAACTCAAAAGCTACTGTCAATTAAGACTTTTTTCTGCTCAAAGTCTTAATCCAACAGAGGGTTGGGGGTTTAAATTACATTTACATTTTACGACCTTAGCTTGTACTGTTCACTATCACAGATGACTGGCAAGTTTTGCCCAGTTAGACAGACATGGGCATTAGGCATGCTTACAAACTATCTTTCCATGACCTCCTGGCTCTGATCAGTTTTTTTTTTGGGAGGGCCAAGCTCAAGTAACTCAGGATCCGACACCATTTTTGTCATCTAAACAGTTGCTTGTAAGTGCCTCTGGATGGTTTAACATTGTTGGGGTCCCCGGGGAGCCTTTTTCCATGCTGGGATAAATGCACTTTTGGCATTTTCCTTGGCCAGTCGCTGGACTTGAGCTCAGGGTTTGAGCGCTGGCCCTCAGCTCTCCAGCTCAGGCCTAGCACTTGGCCACTTTTAGCCCCAAAGCAACTCGGCTTTTGAGCACTCTGCTGGCAGATTAGAGACGACAATCTCACAGGGACTTTTCTCTGCCCTGGCTGGCTTCCAGATGCAGTTCTCAGATCAGCGAGTTTTTACAAACTGAAAGCAGCAAAGATGATCATTGGAAGTAGTTCTATACACATGGTCTTTCCTGGAACTTACTAAGTAAGTTACAGTTGATGCACTTGTCCTGTCTTACTGTGTACCTGATGGAAACTGTTAGAAAAAAAAGAAAGAGAAAGAACTAGAAGGGCACACTGGAATGATCCTAATGGATCTTTTCTACTTTGAAATAAACCTGTAGGACTATTTCATTTTTCAAACTTTTTTTGGTTTCAGATTTTCCCAAAGGGGAAACCACTTTAACCCCTTTTTGTAATGTTACTATTTGCATTTAAATGCTCTAGGCCGAAGGTTTAAAATGCCCACTTTTTATCTACAGTCTGAGTTACCTTTAGGAAATGAGCAGTTTTGCTTCATGTCCAAGAATCCAGACTTAGCATCTCTTTTTTTAGAAATACATCCAATTGTAAAACAGATCCTCTGCTCATACACCCCTGATGGTCTAACTTGTGGGGATTCGCATTTGTTTTTATTATCCCGCATCGGCAGGCTTTGGGTCAGGTGTGATGGAGCGAGGTCGGCAAGGCTGTGGCATCTAGCGTGTATGGACTGTCGCCCTCCCGATCTCTCTATATTGGTTAAAGACCTTCTTTGCAGGCTGATGGTTAGGCAGTTAAGACAACTTAGTTCGCTCTTTGCATGGCTGGACACAGGAATGACGTGACCCACAGCCTACGCAGTTACCAATCTCATTGGCCTTGGGAAGGAAGCCATCTTTTCTAACTCCTCTCCCAAGGACTTTTCCAAGTGCTGGTTTTTCCTTGGGCTTCACAGTCAGGTCACACGGTTGAAAGCGATGTAGAAGAAATCACAGCCTTCATGGAGAAAGGGTTTTACTTTTCAGTAAGCGGAATACATGGTAACACCACATGAAGCAGTCAGATCGCCCAAGTCCCCGGCTTCTCGCTCCCCCTTTCCTGGACGTCCGCGTGGTTCTTGGGCTGAGTCTGATGTCCTCTCGCGGTGGTGGTGCATGGCCTGGAACTGGGATTTGCTCATCTCGACTTCCCAGACACCAGGCTCTCCATCACCTCTGGGCTAGCCGCCCCCCTCACCCTGAGAGTTGGGACCCCAGGGGCCTGGGCTTGTGCCAGACCCACACATCCACATCCAGCTCACCGGCCCGGGGTGCGTGCTGGCCAACAGCACTCTCTGCACCTAGCTCCTGGCCGTAAGAGCCCGCACCTCGTTGATCTGGACGACGGAGCCCAGTCTGATGATGACCTAGGAAGCCCATCCAACCCATGGTCGTTTGGGATTTATGCACCCAGGACGCCCCCATCCTGCAGCCTCTCTACCTCCTTCCCGTCAAAGCTCTTAGGATCCAAGCCCTCCTGCCCCCATCTACCCCCACCCCCTTGGCTTACACTGCCCACACAGTCCCCCTCTGCTGTGAATCTCCCAACCACCAGCTCCTAACTTGCCTTGTCCGGTATCCGCTCCACTTCGGTCTCTGTCTCTGTCTCTCCAGACTGAAGATCATTTCCTACTGAATTGCCTCCCACCGACATCGCCCACCCCCAGATTCCCTCTTCTTCCTGTAGCCGTCTTGGAAAACGGTTGGTCAATTACAAACTCCTTCTGCTAACTCCCGTCCCTGCCTCCCTGCCTGCCTGACTCTCCAGCCTCCTGCTCTGGCTAACACCTTCTTCCCTTCCACACCCCAAATCAACGGGCCGCTGCCCTGTCTCCATCACTGGCAGTGGCTGCCTGGCACCCTGGACCAGCTTCTCTCTCCAACGGCTTTTCCTTTCACTGCTCTCTCCTTTTCCCACCCCAAAATGTCTGTGGGACTCAGACCATAATTCAGTTCTCTTTCCTGAGTCCACCCACTTTGGCATCTGAATTCTTTCTCCCTTGAGCCAAACTCCCCTAGGAGGCCACAAAATAACAATCCCTCCCTCCCACCCTGCCTAACGTGGTGAGCTCGCCTGCTCTCTTAAAAAACCCGCTCACCAACCCCTCCCCCCAATCTCTGACGGGGAAACTGAGGCCTAGGAACAGATAAAAGACACCTGGTGAGTTTTCGAGATAGAAGACACTTGGTGGGTTTTCTACACCCTCCCCCACTCTTCCACCGGCTAACTCTTCTTCATTCGTGTAGGTGTTAAATGATTTCAACTCATATTCATATACCTTGCTAACAGAATTCCTGCCTCCCCTCACAGGCTATGGAAACTGAGACAAACAGGTTTCAACTTATTGTCAAATTTCTAATCCTAAGTAACTGTTTACAGCCATCCCGGTACCTCTCGCCAGGGAGGGACTTCTCCACCCAGTGCTCTGATTCTGCATTAACTTCTTGAAGTTGCCAGTCTCTAAATACCTCCTCTTTAAGCCTGGGACGGCTCGGGCATCCGGAAGACGCCATGCCCTCTGCCTCCACGTTCCTTCCCGTCCAGTGCCTGGTCTCCTGGCCTGTTCTGGTCTGGTCGCCATGGTGACCCACTTCAGCTCTCCATTGGTGCTGGATTAGTTGGTTGGTGTTGGTGGTATTGTTTCTATCCTCACTGCTCTGTTTCCTAACTGAATTAAGTGTATCCACGGGCTCCAAGAGTCGACCCTGCAAAATGTGGCTTCTCCTTTTCCCCGCCTTATTATAAAAGTCCCACCCAAATTGCAATGCCAAGGGGGGGGGCATCTGGGTTCCTTAAAGCTGCTGGAGGATGGCAGGGGGTGGGGGGGCCGCTGCCAGGGATGGAAACTCCTACAGGGGAGAGGTGTGCCCTCTGGCACACTCCAGGGCCCTGTGGTCGGACAGGCAGCTCGTTGGCACCAGATATTGCATCCAAACACCTTCAACAATCTTATTTCACACTGGAAGCATGGCTCAAGAGATTAACCAGCCAAATGCTAAAAGTGGCCGTGTGACTCAAAGTGGTAGGGTGCTAGCCTCAAGCAGAAGTGCTTAGGGACAGTGCCCACACCTTGAGTTCGAAGTCCATGAATGCCAACGGGGATGACTTAGCCCAGCAAGGAGCAAACCACAAGAGGAGGCCAGGCCTGACAACCAGGAACTGTGGACGGGAGTAAGAGGAGATGATATGTTTGCCCTTTCAAAATTAACCAGAGCTGGGAAGTCAATGGAAATGTTAACAAGCTTGTCCATCTAATGCCCATAGCTGTCTACTTTCCAACGGAACCACCATTTACATTCTTGCCTAGTAACCTGCTATTTGTAGCTATAATGTCTTAGACCGAGGGCTGTTAGCCTTGGCAGCTCCCTGAGTCTTCCATGTCAAAGGGCTGAAGACGTTAGATCCACCTGGGAAGGGCCCTGTCTGTACAGGTCCAAGGCTGCCTCACCACTAGATTCATCTTAGCACATCGAGTGCCACCTGCCTAACCAGCCTTCTACTCCTGAGTCTACCAGACCAGTCAAGCCAACTTGGATCCATCTAGTCACCCTGGCATCACAGAAACACCAGGTGATAAGGGTATCAAGGGCAGAAACATCACCAGCCATCCCATCCACCCCAAACAAGTAACATCTAACCCATTGCTTCTTGGGCTGGCCCTGTCAAATCTGATATTGGCAACCCAAAATACCAGTGTGGAGAATCCTCTTTCTCGGAGTCCTTGCAGGACCACGTGCATTATAAGGTCTGGTTTCACCTGTCCCAAACTTTTGTCTTAGGCAGGAACTAGACATAGGCTCAGGCCCTGCCTGCTTCTGGTGTGCCAACCCGAAGCGGCTATAAATACCATCTCTGCTGGCTCCTATAACGGGAAAGCCTTCACACGAAGGATCAGCAGACGCGCTGATGCAACGCACGCCCCAGGGGATCATGCCAGAGAATAACACGTGCCCAGGTTCAAAGTTGCACCCGTGACTGTGTGGAATGAAACAGAGATAACTTCACTTGTGCCAATGATGAACACACCTTACATGCGAAGGGACCTGTTTCCTTACCCAACGGCTGGTGTTTTCCCTGTGAGAGTTATACTCTTAATTATATCCCTGCTTCATAACTCCAGTGCTGCCTGAACCGCCTAGCTGTTGGAGATCTTCCATCCTCAACATGTGGTCTAGTGCCGAAGGAGAGCTACACATTGCTTTTCCTCACTTGGGATACCAGGACTGGTGGTAAGAGCCTATCTATTTGGCATGCATAGTAGCAAAAAGCATTACCTACACCTTCTCTGACACTGCACTGCTATCCTGGACAATCACACTGCCCTGATTACTCTTACTCCACCACCCACGGTGCGAGGAGATTAAAAACATGTGCTGATGCACAGTAGCTATGCCATCAAGAAACAAGTCGAACATCTCAGAAAACTTGAGGAAACTAGCCAACAGAATGAAGGGGGAAGGGGCTGATTCCGGCAGCTTACTCCCTGGCTCAGGCCTGTCCCTTAATTGCAAATGTTTGCCTCATACTAGTTGTGCCATTCAGGTGCATGAAGAACGTCCTTATGGGAAAGATGAGACTTCTCATCAGTCAGTCATTCAGATGCTCCTAGGAGGATCATCTGGTCCACTGTCCCCCCCTTGACCAATTCGCCCCTTTCTCAGCAGGAAGCAGCTCTAGAAGAAATGGTCTTTGGCCCTGCCCCCAACCTGGTCCCACCCTCATCCAATTATTAAACGAGAAACATAGGCTCCCGCACGGAGTCATCTGACTACCTTATTGCTTTCTGATGTTTGTTGTTTTGTATTTTCTTGGTCAGTTCTGGGTCTTGAACTCAGGTCCTGGGCGCTGTCCCAGAGCAATTGTGCTCAAGGCTGGCACTCTACCATTATGAGCCATAACGCCACTTCCCATTTTCTGGTGGTTCATTGGAGGTAAGAGTCACACACACACACACACACACACACACAGAGTCTCTCGGTCTTTCTGGCTCTGGCTGGATTTGAACTATAATCCTTAGGTCTCAGCCGCCTGAGTAGCTGGGACTCCAGGCATGAGCCACCAGAGTCTGGCTGTTTTCTTTTCTTGTCATCTTCTTGGTTGGTTTCTCTGTCTCTGGGAGGTTGGGGGGGCACAGAAATGGAGGGACAAAGGGTGAACAAATGCAGCTGTGGCCCTCACTTACATGATGTGACTGGCCGTGAGTGGACAAGTTATTAGGGGAGAAAAGGAGATGGTGCGGAGACAAAACCCACCACAGTTAAGATAAGAGGCGTAGGAGCTTCAGTTGAGGATCTGGACTTGGCCTGGTGGAAGGTGAGAAATCTAGAGGTCAGGAAGGAACTGAGCCAAGAAAAGGGGATTCTGGGTAATTAGCCATTCTTGGGTAATTCATGGATGGGAGGCTTCAGAGTGTGGTAATAGGGAGGTGCACTGTTGCGCGGAACACCCCCACACAGCTCCGACATTGAGAATGGGTCTGACTACTTCTTTCATTTATTTACATCTTTATTTTGTTCAAGACCAGAGACTCGAACCCGGCATCTGACGCTTTCCCTCCTTGGGTGGCGCTCTACCACCCGAGCCACAGCTCTACGGGTGACTTTTTGCAGGGGGGGGGGATGAATGTTCATTAGAGAGAAGAGCCTCACAATCTTTCCTGCCCAGGCTGGCTTTGAACTGTGATCCTCCAGCCTCAGCCTCCTGAGTAGCTGGGATGACAGGCGTGAGCTACCGGTACCCCGAAAGCTGTGTGTCCTGACGTGAGTGTGTATGTGTGTGTGTGTGTGTGTGTGTGGTCCTGGGCCTTGAACTCATGCCTGGGCACTGGCTCTGAGCTTTTTCACTCAGTCTGGCGCTGCACGCTTGAGCCATAGCTCCACTTTTTGCCAGTTCGCTGGAGAGAAGAGTCTCACAGACATTCCCTCCCCGGGCTGGCTTTGAACCGCGATCCTCAGAGCTCTCCCTGGCCTCTTCACAAGGACTTCGATTTAGATGGTTGCACACACCTTTGTCCCCCCATTTCTGAGCCTGTCCCCCCTTCACGTTCCCAAAGGCAGAGATGTGAACAAACAAGATAGAAAGGGAAGAAATGAAAACAGCAACAAAGAAAACAATCCTCTTGTTTCCGTTTCCTGGAGTTCATTTGGAGAGATGTGGTTTCATCCTTCAGTCCCACTGCGGGAATGCCAGAGTCCCGTACACTGATCACGTCCTGGCTAGTTTCTTTATTTACTTTTAATTGTTTTCTGCCAGTCCTGGGGCTTGAACCCGGGGCCCAGGCTCTGTCCCTGAGCCTCTTTGTGCTCAAGGCTAGTGCTCTACCGCAGCTCCACTTCTGAGTTGTTTATTGGAGATAGAAGAGTCTCACGGACTTTTCTGCACCGGCCGGCCTCCAACCATGATCCTCAGACCTCAGCCTCCTGAGCAGCTGGGATGACAGGCGGGAGCCACCGGTGCCCGGCATGTCCTGGTGTGTTTTAGACGCAGCTTCTGAGTATTAGAGAGAGCACATGCGGTCTCTCGGATCCCAGCTGACCTCACTTGACATGAATTGCTCCATGCATTTCCCTGCACATGGCGTGATTATGGAATATTACACAGCCATGAAAAGAACCGTGCAAGGGAGGTCTGTGATTCTTGACCAATTTCCCGACGTGTTCGACTCTGCAGTGACCACCTCGTACCAGGAGGTGTCGCCGGTGAACCACACGCAAATTAAAAACACAGTTGTGGGTCCAAGGCTGAGCCAGGCAGCCAGGCCCGAGACTTCCATCAGGCCTGTGTAATCACATTGCTCCGGATGAAATCCTGAGGGAGGAGACTCACGGGGTTAAACCTGTTCACACAGCCTCTTCTGACATTTGTGCAGACTCCTCATAGGCCCTGGAGTCTGGTGGCTCACGCCAGCTACAGTGTCCCGACCCGCAGGACTTCAACCAGGGCAGTGAACCTAAGCAAGAAGGAATGAAGGGACAAGAGACACAAAGAAGGACAGCAAGACAAGGATTCTGATCAAGCTGCCAAATTTTATTTTTCACACAGGGGTATTTATATGCTTAGAATAAGGAAGCTTTTTCATTGGGCGTAGCAGCTGCAGGATGCTTGCTTAGGGCAATGTGAAAGGGTGGTCAATAGCAGCTACCTGGTCTTTGTTTGGGGCAGGATGCAAAGACCAGATTCTGTAAATAGCCTCGAGAGATGTTCCATCGAGATAGTCAAGCTTATCATGCAGAGAGACTTCCTGCAGGAAGCTGAGATCTGGAGGATTGGGGTTCAGAGCCATCCAGGGCAGGAAAAGACCTGTGGGGCTCTGATCTGCAATGAACCACCCAAATGATACACGTGGAGCTGTGGCCCAAGAGGTGGAGCCCCAGCCTGGAGCAAAAGGGGCTCAGGGACGGCGCCCGGGCCCTGAGTTCAAAACCCAGGACTGACACACACTCACAGAGCGAACTGCGAATCAGAGCAAGATGTCAGGGAAACCAGAGGAAGCTGAGGGGACAGGACGCCGGGCTCCGCGGGTGCCGTGGCCGGTGCTGCCCGGCCCCGAGGCTGCGGCCACGCACGGGCCACACGCGAGCCACGGCGTCCTCCGCTACAGCATGCTAGATCTACATGCACGAGTGCGCATGCGTGCGTGTACACACGGACGCCGAGCTCTGACAACTGTTCACTTCCTGCCCGGCAGAGAGCAGGAAAAGGGGCCGATGTTTGTGAAGATAAGGGAAGGGAGGGGGTGACACAGAGACTTTCCCAGCGCAGCCCAGTGCAGCCCAGCGAGCCAGCCCTCAAAGACGAGTCAGGGGGCGGAGCCGGTGTCAGGGGGAGGAGCCAGCATTAGGGGGCGGGGCTGGCGTCAGGGGAGGAGCCAGCGTCAGGGGCGGGGCCGGCGTCAGGGGGCGGGGCCGGCGTCAGGGGGAGGAGGGGAGGTGATCTGGCGTTTTCTGGAAGGCGCAGGAGGGCGGGGCTGGGGTTCCCCCGGGTTTCCCCCCCCCAGGGGAGACCTGGAAGGACATCTAGAATCTTCTCGGGCTCCCTTTCCCGCGCTCCGGTCCCTCGTTAGCTTGATTGGTGGACGGTGTCACGCGCTGCCCTAGGCCTCCTCTGATTGGCCCCCTCTGGCTATGCCCCGCCCACCCTGGCCAGAAGTGGGCGGGACTTCCTCCCGGGCCGGCGTCCTTGGCCCCGGAGAGGACAGAGCTGCCTTAGGGGCGGCGTGGGGCCCGGCGGCCTCCCCTGCCCGGCCTCCTCCTCCTCCCCACCCGGCCTCCTCCTCCTCCCCACCCGGCCTCCTCCTCCTCCCCAGCCTCCTCCCGGGCCTCTTCCCCGGCCCCGGCCTCCTCCTGCTCCACCGCTCCGGCCTCCTCTGCCCGGCCTCCCCCGGCCCCCGGCGGCCTCGCCCGGCCCGACCGTGCACGCGCAGCCCGGACGGAGCCCCGGTTGCCGGTGAGTTGCCCTTGCGCCCTCTGCTCCGGGGTGGAAGGTTCTGGAATGTGCTCTGGGCCTGGGGTGGGGGTAGGGCCTGACCCCGGGCCTGGCGCCGCGGGTGCAGCCGGTGCTCACAGCCGGTGCTGCCGACACCTGTGCACTTGGCTGTGTCCCGGAGACGAGCCAGCACCGGCCTTCCCGCCCGGCCGGCCTCGAACCCGGATCCTCCGCCCCCAGCCTCCTGGCTCAGACCCGACACCCAGCAATGAAGCACCTTAGCCTAGCGGGTTCCCATCCAGAGGAAGCGTCTGTTCCCCCAGCTAGAGAGAGTTCTGGAAATCCTCCTTAGCCCTTGCAGCGCCCAGAGCCCATCCCCGGCTTGTCACCGGGGGGGGGGGGGGGGGGGGGGGGGGGGGGGCGGGCCTGGTGTGTGTTGCTTTTGTTTTTGTTCCCACGTGGTCTATGTGCACTGACCAGCCACGGCCACCAGGGGGTGAGCGCCCCTCACAGAAACAGACATCGCCCTGACAGACACAGACATCACCCTCACAGACACAGACAGCGCCCCTCACAGAAACAGACATCACCCTCACAGACACAGACATCACCCTCACAGACACAGACATCACCCTCACAGACACAAACATCACCCTCACAGACACAGACAGCGCCCCTCACAGACACATCACCACAGCCCTAGGCGGTGAGTGACATTTTCTTTAACTCACACACACACACAGCGGTGTGTGTACGCTTATACATAGTAGTCATTTTATTTCATCCTTATGTTCTACCTTTAAGAATATTCTACCTTAAGAAATTTGGGGGATTCACTGGGGATCAGAATCTCACACACTTTTTTTTGGTCAGTCCTAGGGTTTGAACTCAGGGCCTGGGCACTGTCCCTGAGCTGCTTGTGCTCAAGGCTAGCACTCTACCTGAGCCACAGCGCCACTCCCAGCTTTTTCTGTGTAAGGGGAACTGAGGAATCGAACCCGGGGCTTCCCGCATGCCAGGCAGGCCCTCTGCCACTGAGCCACCTGCCCAGCCCTCTCGCATTTTTGTGCCCAGGCTGGCTTTGAACCCTGATCCTCAGATCTCAGCATCAGTGTAGCTGGGATTGCAGGCAAACAGCGTGGGGAGGTTTGTTTTGTTTTGTATCCTGTGAGATTTTTAAACAGGTAAGGCACTTGAAAAATGATCAAGACAAAAAGGGACTCGGGGATATTGAGAATCACGCTCCCAAGTCTGGGAAAATAACCAGGGCAACGGGGTGTGAGGCTGTTTCTCCAGGCAACCTGCTAAACCTTCCAGCTTTATTATATGGCCAGGGCCGGCCAGTCTAGGAATGAGCACTATACACCACAGAACAAGAGACCCCTGTCCAGAGATTTTACTTCCTTGTGGGAAGAAAGTAGAGATGAGGGGTTAAGTCAGTAGGTAAAAACACACAGTTCTACTGCAGATTAAACTGTAGCTATATCTTGCTCACAGTTTTTTGGGGGGAGGGGGGAGAAAGGGCTTTTGGTAGTCTGTAGAGGAAGAGGAGGAAGGAGGTTAGTTTCTGAGGACTGGGAGCTCCAGATCTTGGCTCACAGCTCTAGCTCTAGCTCTGCAAAAGGCGGATTTGGTATGGTAAATAGCTCATGTTGTGGTTTTTTTGTTATTTTTGGTGGTGGTGGTGCCAAGAGCTCCACTTCTGTCTCTCCCCCTTTTTGTGGTAAGAACCCGCAGTCTTGCCTGTTGGGGCTGGCTTTGAACTGCTATCTTCAGATATCAGCCTTCTGGTGAAGTCATGGGGCTGAATTTTAAGCAATTTCTCCAGCCATCCTGGTGCCTTTTGCAGAGGAAAGGGAATTCCCCAGTGCTGAAAAGCTTCAGGTGCCAGAGGCCATTCATTGAGTGCAAATGCCTAGCTCAGGGTGAGCTAAGAGAGCTATGCAGATGCTGCTCTGATCCTGCATTGATTAACTCCCCAAATGGCCTTGGGGCAGCCTTTAAGCAGACCTAAATTCTGCTAGTACCTGAGTATGTCCAGAGAGGGTCTGGCATCTTGTCTGCATGCTGGGAGGAGGTGGAGGACTGCCTGGCTTTCTGGAGAGAGGGGCTGATAGGTTACTGAACCTGTCAGTCTGGTGTCTAGGGACTGGGAGTGTCCCGTGACCCCGCCCTCTGGCTGACCCTATTTAAGTCCGGCCAGCACAGAGGGGGGAACTCCATGGGTCCTGCATCCTGGCTCCTGGCTGGTATCAGTCACCATGAAGTGGGCTGACCCACTGGACAAAGTCACAGACGCTGACCAGTATCTTAAAAAGCTGGAGGTTGTTGGGCTGACCGGCCGGGGCTGAACTCAACTCCGGAGTGAGCAGCCTCAACCTCAGATGGCTCAGGGTTTATAAAGGCAAAAGGTGCATTCTTTTAGAGCAGGTGCAAGCAAGCCGGTGTACAGAAGCAGAACTGAGCAGTTATTCTTAGCAGCACTCTCTATTTTGAGATCTGTTTTGTAGTTTTCTGTTCTGATTCTACTTTTCTCTTGTTCCGTACCCTGCCTTCTGTGGGGCTGTCTTGAAACTTATAACTAGGATCTTAAAGGAGCCTTCTTTATCATATCACCAGTGCGATGGGGAAAGAGTCCACCACGCAGACACAGCCTCGTGTAAAACGATGCCTTTGTTGGGGAAGTGGAGGGCTAACCGCCCAGGGACGCAGCAACCGCAAGCGGCCCCCATGTGAGGGCATGTGGTGGACCCTGGGATTGTGACACACATCAGGGTTGCATGTTCGTGTCAGTGGCCACTGGGTTACAGTCCATCTCTTAGGAACAGTTTGAACTGTGGTTTGAATTGGCGTGCACACGTGGGGCCCCACACAGAGCAGGCTGATAGTCTCACTCATGGCGGGCAGAGATAAGGCTGCCCTTTCCTGGAAGCGGGAAGGTGGCTGGGCTGCTTCCCTGCTGATAACCAAACAGGGCTGCAGATCCCCAGCCTTATGGCAGCAGTCAGCAGGCTTCCCACATTTCCTGGGGTCTCAACAAACAGCTTATTTCCTGACCCTGGGGGCCTGTGAGAAACCAGGATTTTTATTCTGGGTGTGGGGTGGGACTCCTGGTATATTAAAAATGGATTCTTTTTGGGTCCTCTTAACACCAGGAGACCCAGAGAGACAGAAGTTTCAAATTATACCAATAAAGAAAAGAAACGAGCAACCCTTTAGGAGTTAGGTGTGGCTCGGCCGTTGGAGCGCTTGCCAGGTCCCAAGTTCAAGTCCCGGCCTTGGACCTAAAATTAAGAACTAATAATAAATAAATGATATCCGAAAGGTGACAGTTCTGACTTGCTTCCTTTGTCAGCATTCCTTGTGTCTGAGTTACTTCCCTGTGTCCCTGCACCCGAAGGGCAGCTTGGAGCGTTTCCTGTCCATCAGTCTTGCTGGAAACGAATCCCATCCATCACTGATGACCCCTGCATTTCCTCTTTATCACCCAGAATCCCACTAGAGAAACAGGACGCTCTTGAGTGTTTACATATTGAAATAGTTAATTAAAAAAGCACTGCTTGTTGACATAGCACTGAAAATAAAACAAGGAACTGGCAGTGGAGAGCTGCAACAAGACTTCCTTCCTGCTTCAAATATAGTATTGCCAACCAGAGATTGGAGCTCAGGACCTTCCACACACACACAGCGCTCCACCATCAAGCCATGCCCCCAGCCCCTTTCTGCCTTGGTGATTTTAGGGTCTCACGTTTGTCCCCCTGAAACCAGCCTCAGACCAGGATCACAGACACAGCCCAACACACACAGCTTGTGCATTGACATGGGGTTCTGGGGAAACTTCCGGGCTGAGCTAATTCAAACCACAGAGCACCCACATCTCTGGCTCCGAGGGGCCAGGGTTGACAGATCACAGACACGCCCAGCCACGGGGAACACATGGCTCACAGGCCTGGGCTGGAGAGCGCCCACCCACCCTTGGTGACAGCCTGTGGCACTTTAGGGCAAGATGGTAGAACCTTCCATGGTGGTGGCCTAGCAAGAAGAAACTAGGCCATTTGGGAGTTCCTAGGGAAAAGACGCTAGGTAGGGCACTGGGGGCAAGGCCAGGGAGCAGTCTGGTCACCGTGGGTGTGGTCCGGGAAGGATACTAGGCCATGGGGACATGACCTAGCAAGGTGAAGGAAGGTATGGGGAGCGTGGCCCTGAGGAAACACGAGTTGGAAGAATGTTCCAAGCCAGCCTGAGCACCCGCGTCCCCCAGAAAAAGAACTTAAAGGGAAAATGGCCCGGCACCAGTGGCTCACGCCTGCAATCCCAGCGACTCAGGATGCTGAGATCTTATGAGTGCAGCACGAAGCCAGCCCAGGCCAACTCTTCTCTTGAAGCACCAAGAAAGGCAGAAGTGGCCCTGTGGCTCCAACGGTAGTGTGTTAGCCTTGAGCAGACAAGCTCATGGACAGGCCCTGAGTTCAAGTCCCAGGACTGGGACCTTCGTCCTTGTGCGAGCTGCCAGTGACCTGAACCATCACAGCAGGTGGCCTGGGCCTGGGTCCCCCAGCTGCAGGCTCCATGGAGCTCAGCCTCAGTTTCCCCAGCCAGTCACCAGTGTGGTGTGCCCGTGCGGTTGGGTAGAGCAACGCAGCACAAGCCCGGATGCCGACTCTGGGGATGAGACCGCGCGTGCGCCATCTCCTCCTCCAACTCCCTGGTGTTTGTCTTGGCTTGTGACCCCGGGCACTGGGCCATGGGGTTTGAGAGCGTCCTAGAAAGTGGGAACACCAGGCTAGGGACTCCACGTTGCCAGGGGAGGTGGAGTCAGGGTTCAGTGCTAGCTTCCCCCGGGGCGGGGAGTGGAGTCTTTTGAAATCCCCTGGAAAAAAAACCCGTAAATGGCAGGCAGGCCTGGGAAACTGAGGCCTGGGCCCAGGCCAGGTGCCCTCAGCGGAGCAGATGCCGGCAGGCATGGGGGCAGGGAAGGGTGGGGACTCTGATGCCACCAGCTCCAGACACACAGCAGAGTGGAATGTCACTGGGGATTTCCTGAAGGTCAGGGCCATGGGCCATGGGCCACGGGAAGAAGAGGAAGACACGACTCCTAAGTCAGAGCTCGGCCTCAGTTACACACACAATGATCCCCCCCGCCCCCACCTTTGGTCAGACATGGGGCTCGAACTTGGGGCCTGGGTGCTGTCCCTGAGCATTTTCTGCTCAAGGCCAGCCCTCTACCACTTTAATTCATTCCTCCCACCTCTGCCCTCTTGGGAGGCGATTGGAGGTGAGTCTCAGGGACTTTCCTGCCCAGGCCAATTGGAATCAACCTCCTCAGACCCCACGCATGAGCCACTGGCGCCTTGGCGCATTTGTTTAATATTCTTCCAACCATCTGGCCTGTGTTTGCGTGCAATTTAATGTTTACAAGTTAATCAGGCATCTGTCCGAACATTGACGTTTAAACAAGCCCTTTCTTTGCTCTGGCACTACTTCAACAGTGAAATAAGCCCTTCGGCTCATATTATTTCTACAGAGTTCAGATGGAGGCAAAGTCAAGTTAGAACTATGTTTATGTTGTGGAAACTTTCTGGGGCCAGCCATGAAGTCTGTGTTCAGAACAGCCTGCACCTGGGTGAGGAAACATCGGAGCACACAGGTGTGCGAGTTGCCCAACTTGTGCTAAGTCTGGGCCAAAGGCTCATCCAGCTCAGTTGTACCTTGGTGTGTGTATGGGTCAGTCCTAAGACTTGGAGCTCAGGGCCCGAGCGCTGTCCCCGAGCTTTTCTTGCTCATGGCTTTACCCCTTTGAGCCACAGCTCTGTTTCTGGGTTTGGGGTGGTTCGTTTTGTCGGAGATGAGAGTCTCCCGGACTTTGGTGTCCAGGCTGGCTTTGAACCGCGATCCTCCATTCTCGGCCTCCTGAGTAGCTGGGGGTCGGTCAGGTGTGAGCCGCCAGTGCCCTGGCTGCCATTTTAATTTTGCCACTTGACTGTGCAACTGTCGCATAAACCCAGGGCAGTCATGACGTCTGCTACTTCCTGCCGCAGGTGCATTTTCCACTAGAGATCTGTCTGAAGGCTTTCTTTGTACTAGGGTTTGTTAGTGAAATGAGCTCCCTTCCCACAGCTCAGCACGCTCCCTTCCCAGGCAACACCAGACCCATGTGGCAAAGTCAGTGAATCATCAGCCTCCAGCCCCCGTACCTTGGGATGGCACTCCTCTGGGGCAGCTACCACCCTAGAAGGCCGCCAGAGCCCCTTAGAGTGACTTCAGGTCTGGGCAGCCGCAGGACCCTTGTCTACTATACATCCTAGTCTGCCACGATGAAGCCCCTGGCCCGCATGTCCACACCAGGGTCTCCGCCTCCTGGCCCCTCCCAGCCCCTCCTAACCCCCTAGGTTACATAGGTCACCCCAGACAATAGCCAGCGCTGCTTCTCACTTCTCCCTTGTGAGAAGGGGTCTTGCTGGTCCCCCTTTCCTGGCAGTAAACCTGTTCGTTGTTCTTTGTACCTGAATGTCTGTGTGGTTCCCTGGATGTGGACCTGGTTACCAGGTGTGATCCCAGTATATTAGATACGTGAAACTGTTGAATCCTAATAGTACTTGGACGCACTGAGTTGACAGTGATTTCTTTCATTACCCTTCCTCCGTAGAGAGAAGGGTCAGTGCTTGTGACTCTTGCCACAAGTCCATTGACAAGACTCAATACCGAAAGCACTTTTGGTTGTTGGTGGTGGCGGTCCTGGGGTTTGAACTCAGGGCCTCTGCACTGTCCCTGAGCTTTCTTGCTCAAGGTTATTGCTCTACTATTTGAGCCACAGCGCCACTTCCGGTTTTCTAGTGCTTCATGGAAAATCAGAGTCTCATGGAGTTTCCTGCCCAGGCTGGCTTTGATCCTCAGATCTCAGCCTCCTGAGTAGCTGGGATGATAGGTGTGAGCCACAGTGCCCAGTAAGATGTTTGTTTGTCTTACGTCGAGAGGCCCTAGTGTCTTGTGTAATTCGAGGTCAAGGCCAAAGGTCAAAGTTGAGTCTGTCTCAGTGGCGTGGGCCGATGGCAGGATGGAGAAGCTCACATCGCAAGGAGCCAAGATCAGTACGATAGTAACCCGAAATGCCAGGACAGTCTTCCTCCAAGGACAGACCGACCGCCTGAGACCTCAATCATGAAGCCCACCTTTAACGCCCCACTACCAGCTACCACAATCATCCAAAGGCAGAGAAACCCACCACTTTGTGATCTTCTCATCTCTGGAACATTCTCACACACACCCTGAGTTTCCTGACCTCAGAGCAGCTCCCCGCCCACCTTCATCCGCTCACACCCAGGCAGGTCTCTACCCACGACTCTGCGACCTTTAACTTAATGAGCGACATGCTCTCCGTCAAGCAGGACAGAACATGACGCCCTGTGCTCCGGGGTAGTTGGATGTCCAATGTCAACTTATGAATAGGCAAGTCCAGTGTTGAAAGTTCAGGAAGCTGGGCAGGTGGCTCCGGGGTGGAGCGCTCGCCTCCCACGCACGAAGCCCTGGGTTCCAATCCTCAGTACCGCACACACAGAAAAGGCCAGAAGTAGAGCTGTGGCTCAAGTGACAGAGCGCCAGCCTTAAACTAAAGAAGCTCAGGATGCAGAAGAAATGGAAGCCAAAGCTGAAGATGAACTTTGTGGGCAGCAAAGTCCAATTTAAGGAACACGAAGCAGCCCCTCCTAGCTGAGAACTCTAGACTTGAAAGTTTTCCAGTATTGAAAACTTCAAAGCTGAATATTTCTTTTTTCCAAGTATTTAAATGTTCCAACAGACCAGAACATCAAATGCTGTTTTCATACAGTAGCTCCGTCACACTAAGTATGTTTTAAGCACATGGCTTAATTTGACTAGAGACAAATAATTAAGCTAAAAACAGTCCTAAAATTAGGCTTGTGATTTCTATCAATTTTATATGTCTCAAAATTGGCACCCTTTGTAGTTCAGTGCCTCCAGGAGATTTACTAGGGCACCCAAGACAGCAATCCCAAACTTTCTATATAGAATGTATTCCAGCAAATGTCAAATAAAGTTCTGGATATTAAAAAAAAAAGAAGAAGAAGAAGAAGAAGAAGCTCAGGGGCAGTGCCCAGCCCTGAGTTCAAGTCCCAGGACTGGCAAAGAACAAATAAAAAGTTCAGGCACTGGACTAACTTGAATAAAGGTTCGCAAATGATATCAATGTGGGGTGTGTGTGTGTGTGTGTGTGTGTGTGTGTGTGTGTGTGTGTGTGTGTGTGTGATGTGTGATGTGTGATGTGTATGTCAGTCCTGGGACTTAAACTCAAAGCTTGAGTGCTGTCCCTGAGCTTTTTGCTTAAAGCTAGTGCTCTACCACTTTGAGCCACAGCGCCACTTCCGGTTTTCTGGTGGTTCATTGTCTAACAGACTTTCCTGCCCAGGCTGGCTTTGAACTGTGATCCTCAGCTCTCAGCCTCCTGAGTAGCTGGGATGACAGGCGTGAGCCACTTAGGATAGTCCATACATCCTTTATAAGAAAGATTTTTTAGTGACGCTTTTATAAAAATAAGTTGGATGGTTTGGCCTATCTAGCTTAACTACCAAGGAGTATGAATTTTTGTGTGCATGCCTGTCTGGGAACTTGAACTCAGGGCCTGGGCACTGTCCCTGAGTTTTTCACTCAAGGCTGGCATTCTACCTCTTGAGCCACAGCTCCACTTCTGGCTTTTGGTGGTATGTTGGAGACAAGAGTCTCAGAGACTTTCAAGCCTCAGTCATCAGATCTCAGCCTCTTGAGTAGCTGGGGAAATACAGGTATGAGCCGCCAGCGCCCGGCTCCGAGATTTATTTAAAATTAATGTTATTCTTCCAATATTTCCAGCATGGGTTTTTGTTTTTGGGTCCGGTCATGGGGCCTGAACTCTGGGCCTGGGCACTGTCCCTCAGCTCTTCAGCTCAAGGCTAGTGCTCTACCACTTGAGCCACAGCACCACTTCTGGCTTTTTTTTTCTTTTTGCTTATGTGGTGCTGAGGAATCGAACCCAGGGCCTCAGGCATGCAAGGCAAGTGCTCTACCACTGAGCCACCTTCCCAGCCCTCCAGCATGGGTTTTATTTCTCACAATCGATGGCGATTATCACATGGGAAGACAACAGGTGTGCTCGGCTGGTCCCTTCCATGTGATTTTATCATTTCATTCTCATTGCAGAGATGATAGAATATAAATCTGGGTGAGTCTCACATTACATGGAAATTTCCACACTGGCAGCAGGACAGATTTCACCTTTACAATGAAACCCAGGCCCTGGTGGCTTGACTTCAGTATACTTACTGTAATCCAGACAGACTGGTTTAAAATACATTGTATTATGAAGAAGACTGAGAGCAGTAACTTTTGCAGGTGATCTTCAAGGAGAGAGAGGAGTTATGTTTGAGTTTAATTTAGTTACTACAGTTTAGGAGACATTTTTTTTCTTGGTTGTGGGGCTTGAATTCTGGGCCTGGGCGCTGTCCCTCAACTCTTCAGCTCAAGGCTGGTGCTCTACCAACTTGAGCCACAGCGCCACTTCCGGTTTTCTGGTGGTTCATTGGAGATCAGAGTCTCACAGACTTTCCTGCCCCAGCTGGCTTTGGACCATGATCCTCAGAAATCAGCCTCCTGAGTAGCTGGGATGACAGGCGGGAGCCACGGGTTCCCGGCCATTAGAAATGTTTGTCACGTTTCAGACCGTCCTGCAGAGAACAGAGGACAACATGACAGTTTCTTTTTTCTTTTTTTTGGTGCTAGTCCTGGGGCTTGAACTCAGGGCCCAGGCACTGTCCCTGAGCTTTCTTTGTTCAAGGCTAGCGCTCTACCACTTGAGCCACAGCTCCACTTCTGGCTTTTTGGTGGTTCATTGGAGATGAGTCTCCCGGACTTTCTTGCCCTGGCTGGCTTTGAACCTGAATCCTCTGCCTCCTGAGTCTCTGGGATGACAGGCGTGAGCACCACACTGGGTCTAATCTCCCTATTAATAGGTGAGACTTTGTTATATTCCCGCATGGAGTTTGGCAGGAAAATACAAACATAACTTTTAAATACTTTCAGTAACTTTAAAGAGTTCGAGGGAAGTTGAGTTAAAACACACCTCCGCCCAAATCCTCTTTCTCTCCAGGCCCCCCGGGGGTGACTTCCGGCTCCTTCTGAAGCCAGAGGCGCCATCCTGGAACCCCGAGGGTGTATTTGTGAGTCTAGATCCTTCCCTGTGTCTGAGCGACCGAGGACCGAGAGTCATGGGTCGGGGAGTGGGAAGCACTCACAGCCAGCAGCTATGGAGTCCAGAGCCAGAGGCCATGCTGCCAGGGTGTCCTGTGACCTGTCACGTGACCCTCAGACGTGTGCGTCAGCTGACCAGCACAGATACCACTGGTGAGATCATCGAGCTTGCCTCATCTCACAAACAAAGGGGGCGCTGGTCCTGGGGCTCGAACTCAGGGCCTGAGTGCCGTCCCTTAGCTTTTCACTCTAGGCTGGTGCTCCACCACTTGAGCCACACCTCCACTCTGGCTTCCTGGTAGTTCATTCGCTGTAAGAGTCTCACAGGCTTTCTTGACTGGGCTGGCCTCAAAATGGGATCCTCAGATCTCAGCCTCCTGAGCAGCTGGGATCGCAGACGTGAGCCACTGGTGTCCGGATGAAAGTCTTCGTGTGTGTGTGTGTGTGTGTGTGTGTGTGTGTGTGTGTGTGTGTGTGTGTGTGTGTGTGTGTCCCTGAAATGCTTTTCCTGAGTGGATCTGAGCCCTTGGGAGGAAGGCAGCTCTAAGCTTTAATGGAAGGCATGGCATGTCTGGTCATGTGTTGTGGTTTGTGAGCTCATGTTCAGTTTTGGTTTCTTGTAAAGCAGGAACTGTTCCCGCCAAGGAAAACGACATTTATGCATCCCTGACTAATCTAGAGAACAGGTCACATTCCTGAGTCCACTGTGATTTTCACTTCAGAATCTCCTAAGCTGTAGTAGCCCTGTTGTCTACACTAGTATGTAGATTAAACTCAGACATCCAGCCACTCTCTCCCCTGCAAAAGTTATCCCTCTCAGCCCCATGAAAACACAACATATTTTAGGCCAGTCATAGATAGGTCTGGATTAGAGCAACTCATACTGACAGACAAGCCACCAGGGCCTGGGTTTCATTGTAAAGGTGAAATCTGTCCTGCTGCCGGTGTAGAAATTTCCACGTAACATGAGACTCACCCAGGTTCATATTCTATCATCTCCGCAATGAGAATGAAATGATAAAATCACATAGAAGGGATCAGCCAGACACCTCTGCTCCTTTGGCATACAGCAGTCAACTTGTGAGAAATAAAGCCCACGTGGAGATAGTGCAAGAGTTGCATCCCCTCCCCTACCCCTCCCCCCACCCCACCTCCACCCAGCACACGAAAAATAGTGTCCATAGCCAGGCCCCGGCGGCTCCTGCCTGCCATCCCAGCTACTCGGGAGGCTGAGATCTGAGGATCACGGTTCAAAGCCAGCCCAGGCAGGAAAGTCCATGAGACTCTGATCTCCAATAAACCACTCAGAAAACCAGAAGTGGCGCTGTGGCTCAAGTGGTAGAGCACCAGCCTTGAGCTGAAGAGCTGAGGGACAGCGCCCAGGCCCAGAGTTCAAGCCCCACGACACGACCAACAACAACAGTTAGACTTATTTTAGGACAACAAGATAAAATAGGGAGACAGGGAAAAGAGCTAACTAAGCCTTTCAAACTCCCTGCCCATCACGGGGATGGTTCTCACCCCTCACTTCCTGGCCAGGATCCTGACACCCAGAGACGTGCCCGGCCACCCCGCAGTGCTCCCCAGAGCCAAGCTGGGTGAGGTGTACCCCGAACGTAAGCGTTCGTCAGATTTGCCATGTTCTCTTCCTGTCCCTTTACCTGGGCGTGGAGACGTGTCAGCACTTTCTATACTAAGGAGACGGATCTAGATTACCATTGTATGACTCCAGTTCTTTTTATCCATTTTGTGTCTCCGTCCTGGGGCCTGAACTTAGGGCCTGGGCACCGTCCCTGAGCTTTTGTAAAGCTCAAGGCTGGCGCTCTACCACTTGAACCACAGCACCACTTCCGGAGTAGATACGAGTGTTGTGGACTTTGCTGCTGGCTTTGAACCATGATCCTCACATCACCGTCTCCTTTACTCTCGGGAAGATGGCGTCCGATCCTGGCTTCCTTGTGTGTCTTGTCAGCAGTGTTGTCTTTGGTGTGGTTCTGTTGTAAGACAAGTTTTCCTTAGAACAAGGAAGAAGCCATCATCCCTCACTTTATGGGTTTTTTTCTAGGTGTGCCACTCCTGGGGCTTGAACCTGGGCGCTGCCCCTGAGCTTTCAGTCAAGGCTGGTGCTCTGCCCCTTGAGCCACAGCTCCACCTCTGACTTGTTGCTGGTTCACTGAAGATAACAGCTTTACGGACTTTCTTTTCTTGGTTGTCTTTGTACTGTGACCCTCATATCTAAATGTCTTGAGTAGCTGGGATTAAAGGCATGAGCCACTGGCGCCTGGCACTTTTTATTTAGGTGTCAAATTTGGAAGGAAAGGATTGAAGGAGAATGACAGAAAGTGTCCCGACCCGCAGGACTTCAACGAGGGCAGTGAACCTAAGCAAGAAGGAATGAAGGGACAAGAGACAAGGATTCTGATCAAGCTGCCAAATTTTATTTTTCACACAGGGGTATTTATATGCTTAGAATAAGGAAGCTTTTTCATTGGGCGTAGCAGCTGCAGGATGCTTGCTTAGGGCAATGTGAAAAGGTGGTCAATAGCACCAATAGTTTGGGGCAGGATGCAAAGACCAGATTCTGTAAATAGCCTCGAGAGATGTTCCAGCGAGATAGTCAAGCTTATCATGCAGAGAAACTCCCTGCAGGGCTCTCGACAGAAAGAAAAGCTGTGACTTGAAGTGATGTTGATTCGTTTCCATGTCTGATGGTAGACAGCAAATTAGGAATCAGTGCAAAGCTTTAACGTAGAAATTATCTGGTCTTGTTTGAATCGGAATGGTTGCTTGTTGCTAGATGAAGAATTGGAATGAGGGAGAAGCGTGGAAAAGGTGACACTGATCAAGATGTATTGTATTATCATGACAGACACTAGCACTCACACCTGTAATCCCAGCGACTCAGTAGGCTGAGCTCCGAGAATCGGTGTTGGAAGCCAGCCTGGGCAGCCAAACTCACAAACCTCTCATCTCCAATGAACCAGCAACAAGCCAGAGGTGGGGTTGGGGCTCAAGTGGTAGAGCACCAAACAGCCTTGAGAGAAATACTAAGGGACAGCACCCAGGCCCTGAGTTCAAGTCCCAGACCAACACACACACACACACACACACACACACACACACACACACAGAGACAATATGTTATATTCCTAAACTGACATGGTGCATTGAAATCCCTTTTTATGGCTATTTGAAACTAAAAGCATTTTGAAATTAAGGACTAAAGAGAAGAGGCAACGGGCATGACTTTAGATGGGAGGTGGAATTCCCCATGACTAAGAAGAGAATTTCCATGTAATGAGTAATTCTATGCAGGGTTCCAGAAGCTAGCTCATCTCACTGAATTGTCTTTGAATGACTTGTTCGAGAGAAGAGTGACACAACGGCTGCTGTTCATTTTAATTTTTCCATAGACAGGAGCCAAAGAGCAAAGCTTTGCCCTCAGCTTCACAGTTCTGAGCAAGTGGCTTATCAGAGTGAGAAATTTGCATAGACATCATCTTGCCAATCTCACATCTAAGCCACTGAAAATGACAGTTTTGTGAGGTGTTGGTTTTGTGGGGAGGGAGGGACAGGCTTACAAGGCTGTTGGTCTGTTGAGTTCACTTCTGCCTTTGCTTAATACTCTCAGGACTCAGTCTCCTTGCCGAGTTTATGGTAGCTAAAAGTCTCATGGATGGGCTGGGCAGGTGGCTCAGCGGTAGAGTACTTGCCTAGCATGCCTGAAGCCCTGGGTTCGATTCCTCAGTACCACATGCACAGAAAAAGCCGGGAGTGGTGCTGCGGCTCAAGTGGTAGAGCGCCTCCGTCCAACCAAGGGGCAAGGGGTGAATGAAGGCACAGCTCTGTTTATTCCCGCAGAAGCCTCAGCTGTCGACACTTTCTACATTTGTCAGAGGCTTGAATCCCCTTGTTCCAGGACCCACCGCGCCAACACGCGCAGATGGTACACCGCCTTCCCTGTTCTGTTTCAAAGGGTCTTTGTCAACCATCTCCTCCCGCAGACAAGCCCCTGACCCAAAGCCAAGGAAACACTTCCTTACACGAAAGGGAAGTTCCTGCAGCCGGAGCGTTGGCGTCCAGGGCCGGAGCTGTGCTCACACAGAGCCAGTCCTGCCTCCTCTGGGTCTGCCACATCTGCCCCTTTTAAATGTTTGTAACTTGAGCGAGTGTCTATCAGCCTGGCCCTGGCAGAGGAGCAGATCAGACATCACGGGAGGAGTGGCAGCGAAAGCAACATCAAAACAACAAACAGCAAAATGCCAAGAAATACCAGAAGCAGTGCGGTCACACATTTCCCAGGTGGAATCAGTGCTGGCAGTGGAGATCTGATGAAGCTAAGTCTTCCGGGTCTGCTACCCTTAGGGTGGAGAGAGAGGCTGGAATCAAACATCTGCCCCCTTTGCTGCAGAATATCAAAACACAAATTACCATGCGGCCCAGTTCCATGAGTAAGTCACTGGCTATTGGCCCAAATTCCACTTCCATGCATTTAGGAGGCCTGACTCAGATGCACTGATAATTAGCATGGCATGCCATTTGTTAATATATTTTGTTATTTAAAAAATACTGTACAGAGGAGTTACAGTTACATGAGCAAGGTACTGAGTCCATTTCCTATCCAGCCTTGTTACCTCCTCCTCTGATTTTCCCTACCATCCCTTCCCTCCACACCTCCCCAACTTCTCCCTCCCCTTCCCCCTAAGTTATAAAGTTCCTTTTCAACATTGAATCCTGTACATCTCATTGTTACAATGGGTCAACCTGTTTACTTATTTCAGCATTTTGTGATTTCCCTTCCCCTCCCCAAATTATAAAAATGTATATACAAGATGCAGGGCACCAGAATCACATACCGTGAAAACGGGTTCTACCATGGGGGAGAACATACAAAAGAAACAAAAAAAAAAATCACATAGTACATTAGAAATATGTTAAAAACAATAGAAAGAAAAAACCACTTGTGTCCCTAACATGGGGTTCATTTCGCTTCATATCATCTTATATGGTCATATGTACAACACTTTTGAGCTTCTCTGCTTGTCCTAGACATATACTAGATATTGCAAATAAGGGAAATCATGGGACCTATGTTTCTTTGGGCCTGGCTTACTTCACTTAATATAATTTTTTCCAAGTCTTTCCATTTCCTAACAAATAGGGCAATATCATTCTTGCTGATGGAGGCATAGAATTCCATTGTGTATATAGACCACATTTTCTTGATCCATTCATCTACTGAGGGGCATCTGGGTTGGTTCCATATCTTAGCTATGGTAAATAATGCTGCAATGAACATAGTTGTGCTGGTAGCTTTAGTATAGTCTTGTTTGTGATCATTCAGATAAATGCCCAAAAGTGGGATTGCTGGGTCATAAGGGAGCTCTATGTAGAGTCTTTTGAGGAACCTCCATACTGCTTTCCAAAGTGGTTGAACATGTTTACATTCCTACCAACAATGCAATAGGGTTCCCTTCTGTCCACATCCCCTCCAGCATATTGTTATTAGAGTTCTTGATTATAGTCATTCTAACTGGAGTGAGGTGGTATCTCAATGTTGTTTTGATTTGCATTTCTTTTATGGCTAGAGAGGTTGAGCAATTCTTCATGTGTCTATTGGCCATCCTTCTTTCCTCTTCAGAGAAGTTTCTTTTTAAGTCTTTAGCCCACTTATTTATTGGGCAGTTGTTTCTTTGAGGATTTGTTGTTGGAGGATTTAATTTTTTGAGTTCTAAGTATATTGTAGATATGAGACCCTTGTCCCTTTTATGGCTAGTGAAGATCTCCCAATCCATGGGCTTTCTATCGATCTTGCTAGCTATGTCCTTTGCCATGCAGAAGCTCTGTAACTTCATGCAATCCCATTTGTCCAATCTTTCTTTGATTTGTTGTGTTTCCAGGTCTCTATTAAGAAAATTTCAGCCTGTGCCAAGGAGACCTAGGATTTCTCCTGTTCCATCCTGTAATGTTTTCAGAGTGTCTGCTTTGACTCCAAGGTCTTTGATCCATTTGGAGTTGATTCTGGTGCATGGGTGATATAAAAGGATCTAGCTTTAGATTTCTACAGCTGTTAAACCAGCAACATTTACTGAAGAGGCTGTCTTCCATTCTATTTTTTTTAGCTCCCTTATCGAATATTAGATGGCTGTAGGTCTGTGGGTTCATTTGTGGGTCTTCAGTTCTATTCCATTGGTCCTCAGGTCTGTTCTTGTGCTAGTACCAAGCTGTTTTGATTACTATGGCTTTGTAGTAGAGTTTGAAATTTGGTATTGATATTCCTCCAGCACTGTTCTTTCTGCTCAGGATTAAAAACAATCCTTAAGACCCCTATTCAGAGTTTTTTATTGTTCCATATGAATTTTTGGATTGCCTCTTCTATTTCCTTGAAGAATGAGGTTGGACTATTGATGGGCATCGCATTGAATTTGTAGATAGTCTTTGGCAGTATTGCCATCTTCACGATGTTGGTCCTTCCAATCCAGGAGCCTGGGAGTTTTTGCCATTTTCTAAGTTCTGCTTTAATTTCCTTTTTCAGGTTTTTAGTTTTTATCGTAGAGGTCCTTCACTTCTTTAGTTAACTCCTAGGTATTTTATTTTTTGTGGGGCTATTACGAATGGAGTTGCTTTCCTGATTTCAGCCATGCTTTTCTCATTGTTGGCACACAGAAAAACCATTGATTTTTGAGGGTTAATTTTCTACCCTGCTATTTTGCCAAAGTTTCGAATCAGCTTGAGTAAGTTGAGAGTGGAGTCTGGGATTCTTTAAATACAAGATCACGTCATTTGCAAAGAGGGAGAGTTTTACTTCATCTTTCCCTATTTGGATCCCCTTTATGTTTGCATCTTGTCTTATTGCTCTTGGTAGGCATTTTAATACTAAATTGAAGAGAAATGGGAAGAGTGGACATCCTTGTCTCGTTCCTGAATGTAGAGGAAATGGCATGTCATTTGTAACTGGATCTTTAGCAGTTTTACCTGATTAGTAACAGGATGTCAGGCTCAGAACTAGTCACAGCACAGGCTCACGCCCAGCCGATTGAATACAATGCCTGGCCCCTTAAAAACAGGTTAGGAAGTTAAAGCAATTAAAGGGTTAATAACACTCATGGAATGCAAGGCCAAAAATATCCATTCAATGGGAAAGGACAATAATAGGGAATTTACTAGGCTTTACAGCACATAAAACAAGTTGGGCTTCACTAATTGTGAGTTTAACAACTCTTAAGGCTTTAGCTGCTCTAGGCATAAGAACTCTTGGGGAAGCTGGGTTAGAGTCGGCTCCGGAGTAACTCGCAATGAGGGGAGACTCCAATGGATGTCCCCAGTAACTTCTGAAAATCATTGAGAGTTTGCAGTTGCTCAGCCCTTGTTGTTTGTGTTTGGGGAGTGGCCCCGCTGTGGGAGATGTGATGTCCTAGATATGACAGAGGATGTTGTCTCTGAACAACAGTCAGGTTGTACAGCCATAAAGACTGCTGCTCATTCTGAAAAATAAGATTAACCTGTTCCTCATCTGATGCTCCAGTCAGGATAGATTACATAGGCAGAGGGGGACTTCCTACATATGGGCTCCATGGCCTTGTCCTCAGGGAGTTGGCATAGTGCGGGGCTGTGGGCCATTTCCTGGGCAGCGCTGTCCATTCGTATTTGTCCTAGGGCTGAATCATATTAATGCTGGGAGCAGAGAAAGCACATTTTTCCCCATCCGCTAGATACAGGGGTATGGGGGAGGAGGAAGCAATCCTTCACCCAGGCACTGATGGCTCACGCCTGTCATCCTGGCTACTCAGGAGGCTGAGATCTGAGGATCACGGTTCAAAGCCAGCCCAGGCAGGAAAGTCCTGAGACTCTTATCTCCAATCAGCCACTAAGAAAACTGGAAGTGGTGCTGTGGCTCAAGCGGTAGAGCATTGGCCTTGAGCTGAAGAGCTGAGGGACAGCGCCCAGGCCCAGAGTTCAAGCCCCACGAACGACAAAAAAAAGCAAGCCTTTAAACCCAGTACCAATAAGGACAAAGATAAGGGAATAGCTGTTGGTGAGGGCAAGCCAGGTTGCAAGACACCCATAGGGAACATAGCTGTATTAACCTCCGGCAGGTCCTGGAGAAGTTTCCATTTCCCTCATTTCTTTTTAATAACAAAGAAAAGGGTATTCCAGGAACTAGCAGAAGGCTTAATTTGGCCTTGTGACAATTGCTCGTGAACCAGAGCCTTGGTAACGTCAAGTTTTTTCCTAAGGCAAAGCCACTGATCTACCCATATGGGTGTTGAGGTCTTCCAGTAATAGGTTCTGCATGTAAAGCTGCCATTATCAGCGGCCTGTTAGAAAACCCCAGCCCTGTCTGTGTGGGTTAGCACCAGGCTGGTAACGTCCCAACCTCCCTTTCCCTTGTGGTCCCAGACCTGACTGTGGATGTAAGCACCCAGCTGAGACCACATGTCACGGCCCCACAGATTTACTGGAAGATCAGGCAAAACAAGGGGTTGGACCATTCCCAAATGACCTTCCTTGGTCAGCCACTGCAGCATGGCAGAATGTTTTTTTTTTGTCGGTCGTGGGGCTTGAACTCTGGGCCTGGGCACTGTCCTTCAGCTCTTCAGCTCAAGGCGAGCACTCTACCACTTGAGCTACAGCACCACTTCCGGTTTTCTGGTGGTTTATTGGAGATAGGAGTCTCACAGTCTTTCCTGCCCGGGCTGGCTTTGAACCGTGATCCTCAGATCTCAGCCTCCTGAGTAGCTAGGATTACAGGCGTGAGCCACCAGCGCCTGGCTGGCAGAATGTTTTTTATGGGGAGGGTGGTCAGTTGTGGGTCTTGAACTCAGGGCCTGGGTGCTGTCCCTGAACTCTGTCGCTCAAGGCTAGTGCTCTACCACTTGAACCAGAGCGCCACTTCCGCTTTTCTAAGTGGTCGATTGGAGATAAGAGTCTCATGGACATTTTTTGTGCCCAGGCTGGCTTTGAACCGTGATCCTCAGATCTCAGCCTCCTGAGTAGCTGGGATGACAGGCGGGAGCCACTGGCAACCAGCTCGGAAGAACTTTAGGACAGGCCTGTGCCCTGCAGCAGGGTGAGGCCCTCTTCTGTTGGTCAGGAGGGAGCCAGTGTAGGACAGATATCACCCAGACATCAGCTCAGGTGTCAACTAGGTCTGAAAAAGCTTCCCTCTGATGGACAGTTCTACCTCAGATGGCCCTTGCCCAATTCTCTGAAGCCCCAAGGCCTTATCAGTTGAGCCACGCCTCAATTTCCATACCAGAAAGAGGAACTAAAGGAAGTGGAGTCAAATGAGCAGTGGGGAGATGGGCAGGGACCAGCAAGGTTCCTGTTTCCAGCCCAGCAGGAATGTGACCCCCCTGGGCAGACTAATCAGTCCTTTCGTACTCCAGCTGGCCCTGCCCAGCACCAACTCTGCTGTTTGCCTCTGTCTTGTCAGAAAATAAAAAGTTGGAAGTCCCCAGTGTCCCTACCCTGCTCCTTGGACTGCAGACACAGGTGGAGGAGTCTGGGTTACAAGAAGGTGGGAATTGCCTCCCCACCCCCTTTATTTTTTGGTCAGTGGTGGGGCTTGAACTCTGTGCCTGGGCGCTGTCCCTCAGCTCTTCAGCTCAAGGCGAGCGCTCTACCACTCGAGCCTCAGCATCACTTCTGATTTTTTCTGTTTCTGTGATGCTGAGGAATCGAACCCAGGGCCTCATGCATGGAAGGCAAGTGCTCTACCACTGAGCCACCTTCCCAGCCTCATGGCACAGACTTTCCAGGCCTCTAACACTCCTGCACTGCAACTGACAGCCCCCTCTCCCTCCACATCTGATGTGCAAAGGAGGGTCTCTGTATTTTCCCCTCCGACAAGGATTTTATAGAAACAATTTCTGTCTGGTGATTGGGGTCAAGACTCTCTTATTCCAAACAGAAAATGTCTGGGGGGCTGGGGGGACAGCATGTTTTCCTCTGAATTTTTAATTCTTGACCCGCCTTTTGTCATGTAGCCAAATCCACCGTTCCCTCTTCAGAGAGCCAGGGACAGAGATTCTCTACAACCTCAAAAAATGCCTCTAGCCTCTTTGAACTTACCCTGCAGCCTTTTTCTTCACAAGGGTCCAGGGCTGTCCGAAACAGTCACCTTTTTTTTTTTTTTTTTTTTTTTTTTTGTCGGTCGTGGGGCTTGAACTCTGGGCCTGGGTGCTGTCCCTCAGCTCTTCAGCTCAAGGCGAGTGCTCTACCACTTGAGCTACAGCACCACTTCCGGTTTTCTGGTGGTTTATTGGAGATAGGAGTCTCAAGGTCTCTCCTGCCTGGGCTGGCTTTGAACTGCGATCCTCAGATCTCAGCCTCCTGAGTAGCTAGGATTACAAGTGTGAGCCACCAGCACCCGGCTAACAGTCACCTTTCTGGACTGGGAAGGTGGCCTCGCACGCAGGAGGCCCTGAGTTCGATTCCTCAGCACCACATAAACAGAAAAAAAAAGGAAGTGGCGCTGTGGCTCAAGTGGTAGAACACTAGCCTTGAACTAAAAGAGCTGAGGGACAGCGCCCAGGCCCAGAGTTCAAGTCCCGCGACTGACAAAAAGAAAAGAAAGAAAAGCAGTCGCCTTCCTTTGCTCTGATTCACCCCCATCTTATGTCTCCTCTCCTTTTCTACTTGTGCGCTTCGCGGTCCCCGTACCCAACCGTTTCTGTGCTGGAGAAGTCCTCCGTGGGGTTTCCTTGGGTCCCTGTTGGGGGCCAGTGGGCCCAGTCCAGTCAGGGCAAAAACAGGGGCTCCCGAGGGGCAAGGGGTGGACGAAGGAGATGGAGAGAAGGCTGAAGGCACAGCGGTGTCTCTTCCAGCAAAAGCCTCCGCTTTATTATTCCAGGACCCACCATGCCATCAAGTGCAGCCTGCATACATCTTCCTCCTCCTATCTCAGAGTTCGCCCATGACCCAGCAGTCCCACTTCTGGGCATTTACCCACATGATTACAAACAAGGTCATACCAAAGCTACCAGCACAACCATGTCCATCACAGCATTACTTACCATAGCTAACATAGGGAACCAACCCAGATGCCCCTCAGTAGATGAATGCGTCAAGAAAATGTGGTATATATGCACAATGGAATTCTATGCCTCCATCAGAAAGAATGACATTGCCCCATTTGTTAGGAAATGGAAAGGCTTGGAAAAAATTATATTAAGTGAAGTAAGCCAGGCCCAAAGAAACACAGGTCTCATGGTTTCCCTTATTTGCAATAACTAGTATAAGTCTAGGACAAGCAGAAAAGGTCAAAAGCTATGTACGTACGACCAGATAAGATGATGTCAAGCAAAATAAATCCCATGTTAGGGACACAACTGGTTTTTTATTTCTGGCTAATGTTTTTATTTTTATTTTTATTTTTTTATTGTGAAAATACTGTACAGAAATAATGTGGCTATTGTTTTTAATGTATTTCTAATGCCAGTCCTGGGGCTTGAACTCAGGGCCTGGGCGCTGTCCTTAAGCCTCTTTGGCTCAAGGCTAGCACTCTACCACTTGAGCCATAGCACCTCTTCTGGCTTTTTTTTGCGTATATGGTGCTGAGGAATCGAACTGGGGACTTCATACTGAAAGACCCCAGACTCCTAGGATACTTTCGTCTATGGGAGGGCACCCCAGAAACCAAGACTCCAAACCAGTAGATGCAACAAGCAAGAGGAGTTTATTCAGCGTTTGCGCAAACGGTCTCTCTGCCCCGGCAAGGGAGAGAGCCCCGAGCAGCGGTTACAGGCAGAAACCCCAAGATTGACACATAACACAAGGCGTCTGGAGATTGGCCCGTTTAGAGGTCACTGTACACTCCAGCTATCATTTTTACTACGTGGGGAAGTTTATAACACTCTTTGTAAAACAGTTGGCTCAGGGCAAGTCTAGGGGGAGCAGTCACCCTGGAAGGGAGTTTACAGAGTTACAGGCTTGTGATTGATTAACATTTGGCCTAGTTTGCTGGACTTGCCAGGTGGTCCTTATCTTGGGTCCCATTCTTGGGTCCCATTTGACGACTTGGGGAATTTACTTGTTTGTTCTTTATTTATGACCACAGACCTTGTCCCGGGGCCGGCATCTGGGCTCCGAGACTTTTTACTCAATTCCTTATTTCCAGGAAAGGGCGGGGGGGGGGGGGGGTTAGTGCTAGGGCAAGCAAATTTACAAAAGCGAAATCAGCAGTTAGCAATTGTAAAATGTAATTCTAATTTTTAATCTTTCAATACATGCTAGGCGAGCACTCTACCACTAATTCATATTCCTAAGCCACAAAAGCGTTTATATACAAATTATATTACAAGATAGAGAAGCTTTATAATCTGCTATTTCATCCTTGTTGGGAATCATCAGTACAGTGTAGCTGCTGGTGGCTCACGCCTGTAATCCTGGCTGCTGAGGTGGCTGAGATCTGAGGATCACGGTCCAAAGCCAGCCCCAGGTATTTGGTTTTCAACTAGCCAGGCACAGCAGGGAGGCTCTTGGCAACTCAGGAGGCTGAGATCAGAGAATGGAAGTTCAAAGCCAGCCTGGGCAGACAGATCGGAGACTCTGATGTCCACTCAGCCAGCAAAAAGCTGGAAGTAGAGCTGTGGCTCCAAGCAGCAGAGTGAAAAAGCCCAGAGACAATGCCCAGGCCCTGAGTTCAAGCTCTAGGACCAGCAACTCACCCAAAAAAAGGAAAACCAAAACCACTACAGCAACTGTAAATAGTAGATTATAAAGCTTCTCTTTGGCCCTCTGTGGTGGTCAATAGAGGCCAAGGCCCGTGGTGGACTTTTGATTATTTCCACTTCCTTTATGGCTAAGGAGCCATGTGCATATATATGTGTCCAGCCAGGATGAGAGGCGCGAGCCCCAGCCAGGAGACCCCATGCAGCAAGGACCCCGAGGTGGCTGCACACTGCACGTAGCTGCTCGGCTTGCTGCAGATCCACTTCCGCTCCGTGTAGAACCGCGCGCTGCTGATGCCCACGCCGTTCAGAAAGCCGCACTCCCCAGCTCCCCTCACCTGAACCCTGCAAACAAGCAGAGAAGGAGTTCCTACTCATACTGGAGTCTATGCTTTTTACAATTTGTCCTTTGTGTCAGTCCTGAGTTTGAACTCAGGGCCTGGGCGCCATCCATGAGCTCCTTTTGCTCAAGGCTGGTGCTCTACCACTTGACCCACAGCGCCACTTCCTGTGGTTCATTGGACATGGAGTCTCACGGACTTTCCTGCCCGGGTTGGCTTTGGACCATGATCCTCAGATCTCAGCCTCCTGAGTCGCTGGGATGGCAGGCGGGAGCCACCAGTGCACAGCTCTGCCATTTTTTTTTTTTGTTGCACTTCCATTCTGGTTTTTGGATTTTAGTTTGTGTGTGTGTGCGTGCCTGGTCCAGGGGTTCGAACTCAGGGACCTGGACCTGTTCCTGAGCTTTTGCACTGAAGCCACAGCTCCACTGCCAGCATTTTGGTGGTAAATGGGAGATGAGGGTCTCACAGACTTGGGCTGGGCAGGTGGCTCAGTGGTAGAGTGCTCGCCTAGCATGTATGAGACCCTGGGTTCGATTCCTCAGTACCACATACACAGAAAAAGCCGGAAGTGGAGCTGTGGCTCAAGTGGTAGAGCACTAGCCTTGAGCAAAAGCTCAGGCACAGCGCCCAGGCCCTGAGTTCAAGCCCCAGGACTGACACAAAACAAAGAAACAAAAAGATGGCTGATACGTACAAGTTGCTGAACTCGGTGTTGTCTGCCCACTTCCAGCTGTGCTGTGGAGATTCCCTTCTGAGACCAATCCAGTGGTCGTATGAATCTCTGTGTCTTTCCAAGAAATCCTGTAATAAAACACAATCAGTTGAAAACAGAAGTCCTTGTCTGTCAGAGGATTTTTTTTCTTTTTCCTTTTTTTCCCCCAGCCCAGGGGCTGGTTTTGAACTGTGATCTCACGTCTCACCTCCTGAGTATTATAGGAGTAATTATTTCTTTGTCTTTGTCTTTTCATGTGTGTGTTTTTATGCCAGTACTGGGGCTTGAACTCAGGGCCTGGGCATTGTCCCTGAGCTGCTTTTGCTCAAGACTAGCGCTCTACCACCTGAGCCACATTCCCGGCCCTGTCCTTGAGTTCTCTTGTTCAAGGCTTTAACACTTGAGCCACAGCGCTCCTTCCAGCTCTTTTTGACTGCTTAATTACAGACAAGAGTCTCACCGAAGTTCTTGCACAGGTTGGCTTGGAAATCACGATCCTCAGTTCTCAGCCTCCTGAGGAGCTGGGATTATAGGTGTGAGCTACTGGCACCCACCCTTCATTCTGTTTTAGCTTTCACCTTACACAACCTGTCTAATTTCGGGGTGTCTTTTAGCATGTCACAGAAAAGAGAAGCCCCCAAAGCGTTTCTTACCAACTCCTCCTTGCTGTCAAACTTGACGAGATTGGCACCAAAGGATGCACAGAAGGCCTGACTGGAGGTCCAGTTCCTTACATCATCAGAAAAATAATAACACTTATTCCCAAATCCAATCCAGGCTCCAGGGCAAGAGGAAAGCAGCCTTGTCTCCGGAATGCGGCTTTCTGTTGGGTTCACTAACACACAGACAACGGATTAGCTACTCATCATCCATTCCTTTCCCTGCCCAGACCCCAGGCCTAGACACAACTCTTCATTGGAAGCCACTCACCTGCCGTAAGCACAGCAAGAAGTCCAAGTGCGGTTGCAAGCAGAACAACATTAATGAGCACGGAGCAGTAAAATTTCCTGGGTGTGATGGGTGACAAAACTCCTAGGCATTTTCCTGGGAGAGCTTTCACTGGAAACACTGAAAAAGGAAGGTTTGAATCTAATGAAATACGAAGAAGGAAGGCAGTCCCCGCACGCCTGAAGCCCAGGACTCGATTCCTCAGCACCACACACACAGGAAGGGCCAGAGGTGGCGCTGTGGCTCAAGTGGTAGAGCGCCAGCCTTGAGCTGAAGAGCTGAGGGACAGCGCCCAGGCCCAGAGTTCAAGCCCCAGCATGATCATCTATGAGAGCTTCTATAAATATGTCATATGACATACTATCTAGTATATGCGCTCATGAATATATACTGTGTATAACATGACATAGTATATACTGTATTACACTACATGGACTCTTACTACAGACTGTTATCTTATAGATCATAATTTTACATATTGTGTTGTATAAAAATTACAATATAAGATAGGTAAAGTGTATAGTCAATGAGATAATATACATACTATTTTCTATAAGATAATATAAAAGAATACTATATGCTATATATCATAGAATACATATACTATGATATAAAGTATATTTAACATGAAATATGAATATAACTACATGCAATAAGTTATAAAATTAAAAACAATATAAAATATAAGTATATGATATATATTTTACAATATAAAATATACATTCTATGTATGTATATACAGATACTATATGATGCTAATTATATGTAATATAAAATATATGTACTGTATATCATAGTATATATGCTATATGATGTATAATATACTATATGATGTATAATATATGCTATATGATGTATAATAATATAGTATGTAATGTATATTGTTTGTTAGCCCATCTAAATACTATGTTAATTAGTATGATATACTGCATAAAACATGTATGATAGGGGTTATGATACATGTTGCGCTACATATATAAAAACACAATGAGCAGTCTTTATGTAAGTATTTTATTGTCACATTAAACCAAACACACAGGGACTCCAGCTGGAATGGAACTTGCACGCACTGTTTCTGGAAACGCCAGTGGTCCTGGCATTTTAGGACATCACTCAGAGAGCACGCCCGTCTACCCTCTTCAGCGGTTACCTTCCACGTCTGCCCAAAAGCCTGCACACAGATGCTCCCTGCAGTTTCTCTTGTACGCTGGCCCCTCCCTCTGTTTGCTGGATTCCTGGCTCTCAGCTTAAAGCAGGCTCCAGAGCAGGAGGGAGAAAAGAAGCCTCACACCTCGGGTTGTTTTTTAAGAATCTGACTAAATTTACTATCGAGACTTCCTTCAAGAGATCAACAGGTGATAATGTCACTCACAGTTTCCTGCTGGCTTTGCTCTGTGTGTGTGTGTGTGTGTGTGTGTGTGTGCGTGCGTGCGTACACTAGTACCTTGGGCCACAATCTTTTTGCCCAGGCTTGCTGCTTGACCTCCACAGCCAGGCCTTGAGCCCAGCTCATTGGTGGTTTACTGGAGATGAGTCTCATGACTTCGTTTGAAGCCAATGATCCTCAGATCTCAGCCTCCTGAGTAGCTAGGATGACAGGCGTGAGCCACTAACTTAAGTGTAATTAATTGCATTTCTAACAGGGTAACAGGGGATATCTATATTTGGAAGCATAGGTGGTTGTTGTTTTCATTTTTACTTGATATGCACTGAGTGTGTTTGTTTTTCTTCTGCTGTTCTTAGTTTGGATAGTTTTCTCTTCCCTTCAAAATTCCTATGCCTCTCATTCGGCCCTCTGAACACAGTTGCCCTCAAATTCTGTTAGGAAAGACTAAAATTGCCTCCTAAAAGACCAAAGAAGTCAGGTACCCATGGCTCACATCTATCATCCCAGCTACTCAGGAGGCTGAGATCTGAGGATCACAGCTTGAAGCCAGCCCAGGCAGGAAAGTCTATGGGACTCTTATCTGCAATGAACCAGCAAAAAGCTACAAGTAGAGCTGTGGCTCAAGAGTAGAGTACTAGTCTTCAGCACAAAAGCTCAGAGACCAAATGCAGGCATTGATTCCAAGCCCCAGGACTGGCACACAGACAAAACAAGGAACAAAGAAATGACAGGCTGAACTTATGAAACCTGTTTTGTAAGCATTACTCTTGGCACGAGGGTTTGCTGAGTTTGCCAAAGGCAGAACTTGCTGATAATCTTTTTTTTGGGGGGGGGAGGGGTCTGGTCATGGGCCTGAACTCTGGGCCTGGGCGCTGTCCCTCAGCTCTTCAGCTCAAGGCTAGCGCTCATCACTTGAGCCACAGCGCCACTTCTGGCTTTTTTTCCTTTTGCTTATGTGGTGCTGAGGCTCGAACCCAGGGCCTCATGCATGCAAGGCAAGCGCTCTACTACTGAGCCGCCTGCCCAGCCCCTTGCTAATAATCTTGTTTCTGCTGGGACAACAAAAAGGATTTTTTTTCCTTCCAAATAAGGAAATTTTCCACTCTGGCAACTGATCCAAACCAAAAGGGAAAAAAGAAAAAGTCAGGGCTCTGTTTCTGATTTTTCACATAATTCTCTTTGCTGAAAAAACAAAAAACAAAAAACATTCTCCCCAAAGCCATATGAGTATCATCTGAAGCTGGGATCTATTTCCAGCAGGAGTTGGACCGAAAGCATTCTCCAGATTCCTACATGTTTTAGTAATTACAAAGGACCTACAATCCATAAGCTCTTCCCAGTTTTGTAGACTTTTTCTCTGTGTGTGTGTGGATATGTGCATGCACAAGTGCAAGTCCGGGGCCTTGAACTCAGGCCCTAGGCACTGTCCTTAGTTGCTTTTTTTAACTGAAGGCTGGCGCTCTACCACTTGAGCCAAACCTCTGCTTCTGGCTTTTGCTGGTTAATCAGAGATAAGAGCCTCACTGACTTTACCTGCCTGGACTGGCCTTATGCAATGATCCTCAGATCTCAGCTAGGATGACAGGCAAGAGCCAATAAAGCCCTGCTTCAGGGCAAATTGTGCAAGGGTTGCAGTAGACATTGCAAGATTATGGTCATTTTGCCATCCTGCCCCAGTGCAAATGAAGAGAGGAAATAACCTGGGAAAGAGAAAAAGAGGAAGAAGAAGAGGAGGGGAGAGGAGGGTGAGGAATAAGAAAGAAGAAGAAAGAGGAGGAAGCAAGTAACAGAAACTCAACTCTGCTCCCCCTCCAAACCACTTCCCATTCCTTACTACCCCAACTCAAGTGACACATCCCAGATGCAACCTTCCCTCCCTCCATCCCAGACTGAGCTGCCTGTGGCAGATGCAATCCTAAGGAGCCTGACCGGGAATTGTCTGCCTGGACTCATGGATCGGGTTACCTGCTTACCTGTTGGCCTGCTTTCTGGGTCCTCTGTGGAAGAGAAATCCCTCTGCAACATTCCCACTGAAGTTTCCAGAGATGTCATTTTTTCCCCTCCCAGCTCTGCTCAGGCGGTAGGACTGGAGCTGGGACTCATGGAGCTGGGATCTTGGCGCTGGCTGCGATCACGTGGGAAGTGGACACATTTCCTAACGCCAGACCCCTGGCTCCTAGCCCTGAGGGAGAAGAAAACAAAACCAACCCCGGGGAGGAATTAGGACGCGAACATGCATTAGAAACCACACGATCCATAAGTTCAGAATGAACCTCTCCATTCCCACCCATTTCAGACACACCTTCCAGGCTAGCACAACGCGGGGAGCAGGGAGAATTCCCAGCTGCCATCGGTTAAAATAGTGATTTTTAAAGAGCAGGGCCTCCCTAAACTGGGATGCATTTTTTAAAAAAATAATCATGAAGCAGGACAGCCGCTGATTGGCCCAGTCTGAGATCTTATCTTGAGCATCTGGAGTCCAAAGAATCTAGGGCAGAAATGGTTGTGAAATTCCTCACTCCTTCACCGACAAAAAGTCAGGAGTTAAGCGGAAGAGAGGTGGCTGGGCAGCAGGGTCTAGAGCCAGCTGTGCGTGAACAAGCTCAAGGATAGCACGTAATCATATACATTAAAAAGAAAAGCAACAAAAATAACCAAGACACACAAAAAAGAGCCCCCCACACAAAGAATAAAAGATAAATCCCTAAAGCATGCGCATGAACAAGCTCAAAGATAGCACAATAATAATAATAAATTAAAAATAAAAGCAAAAAAAAATAACCAAGACACACAAAAGAGAGCCCACACACACACAAAGAATAAAAGATAAATCCCTAAAGCATGTGAGTGAACAAGCTCAAAGATAGCACAATAATAATAATAATAATAATAATAATAATAATAATAATAAGTTTAAAATAAAAGCAAAAAAAATAACCAAGACACACAAAAAAGAGCCCCCCCACAAAGAATAAAAGATAAATCCCTAAAGCATGTGAGTGAACAAGCTCAAAGATAGCACAATAATAATAATTTAAAAATAAAAGCAACAAAAAATAACCAAGACACGCAAAGAATAAAAGATTAACTATGGACGGATAGGAGTATGACTCAAACAATAGAGTTGCCAAAGAAAGAAAAGAAAAAAACAGGAAAGGCAGACTCTTGACCACTAGTAACAGGCACAAAGCCATGAGCTGCAGATGCTCGAACCCACAGGCTGCTCTCAAGCCGGACGCAGGCAGCCCTGCTAACCCGCCCAGGGCAGAGAGAAACCGACCAGCGCCAGGCTCAGTACTCACACGCCACGGTGAAGCCAGTCCCAGAAGCTGATCCCCGCCAGAAAGCGCAACAAATAGCAGACGTTGATCCCTCCCCACATGCATACCAGAGTGCAAAATACTTCCGCATAACCACTGCCAAGTTGTGCAAGTCCTCCTTCTTCCTGGACCACATTTTATACATGCACAACCTATGTGTGTGTGTGTGTGCATTTTAAACAAGATGCAAACTTCATAAATGTCTGGGCTGCAGTGGAGATGTACTCAACTGTCCAAGCCAGTGTGAAGTCCAGGGTTCCAAGTCAGCTCCATGAAAAGAAGAAGCCCAGCCAGCATGGTGGCTGGTATATAGAAATAATAATAATAATAATAATAATAATAATAATAATAATAATAATAATAATAATAATAATAGTATAATAATAATAATAATGGGCAAATGAAACTGGCAGCCGAGGACAGAGCATCACGTGGCATTTGGGAAGGGGCAGGTGGAGGTTGAAGCCGCAGGCAGTCTCTGGTCACATGGCCAGCACCCACAAGCAGGATTAACAAAGATGGAACCAGAATCAGGACCAAGGGCAGGGCAGGAGGTTTGACACACCCGTTTCCTAAGCGGCCTCAGGGAGGGAGGTAACCAGGTAACTGTGGATGGTGGAGACCAGCCAGGAGCAGGAAGGCATCTGCCCTGCCTTCCCGGGCGGCCCGCCAATGCCTGTCATCTGTCAAGATTGAGATCCCAGGATGGCCCTTCAGATGCATCCCGGGCTGGAGAAAAGCCCAAACCAACCACCAAGAAACAAACAAAAAGGCACTGAAGTAAAGGGGTCAGGTCTGGCCACATGGTGAGTGGTAGGGTCTGGCTTCTTGTCTTCATGCTGGGGGAAGAACACACACCCCCCCCAAACACACCATCACCTGTCTCCCAGGTGATGGGCATGCCTGGATCGCAGGAGGCAGGGCTGGCAGTGCCTGGGGCTGGGAATGTCCTGAGGATCCGCCCCCTGTGCCCACCTTGGCCCAGACCAGCCTAGCCTGGAGGCTCCATACCACTGTGTCTGTGATCGCAGCCTGGAGGCTTCATACCTCTGTGTGATCACTCTGTGTCTGCATCCTGGCTCTGGATGTTGGCTTCTGGCTCCTCTGCAGTCATCACCGAGTCCCAATTCAGCTCTCCATCAGAACTGAGCTGGCTTGCTGGTATTGTTCTTTCTTTCCCAGCTGTGCGGTGTGTATCTGCGTGCTGCTGCCCTTGTAACACCTGTTCACTGTATACTACAGACTCCAACATCCTATATTTTAAAAGGTGCTGTTATCAGCACTTTGAGCAAGCAAAAATAAAAGCTCAGAAACAGCCATGAAGCCCCCGAGTTCAAACCCCAGGACGAAGCCAATGTGTACGCACACGTGCGTGCGCACACACACGTGTGCGCACACACGCAAGTCAAAAGCAACAGAATCTTCACATTTTTTGCTCACTTTGAGGAGAGAGAAGTTTTCAGAATGAGTTTGAAGCTTTAATTTGACATTTCTAGAAGTTTCCAATTACAGTAATACCCCATTCGTGCTGATGCTTATAAAGCACACACAGGGCTGTAAACAGTTCAAATATAAACATTTACACAGATCCTAACTACTTAAACAGTAACAGAACCCATAAGGAACAATGCCTATTCCTGATCTTGTGATCAAATGCAAGAATGTTTCATTTCTGTTGTTATTATGGTTTTCCAGTCCTGGGGCTTGAACTCAGGGCCTGGGCACTGTCCCTGAGCTGCTTTTGCTCAAGGCTGGCGCTCTACCACTTGAGCCACAGCACATTTCCAGCTTTTTTTGTGTGTATGTGGTACTGAGGAATCGAACCCAGGGCTTCATACATGCGAAGCAAGTGCTCTACCACTGAGCCCACGTTCCCAGCCCAAGACTGTTTATATTCCCATTTTAATTTTGAGTTTTTAGTGGACTTCTGTTGTGCTTTTTCTTTATCTCTGTGCTGATCCTGAATTTAAGGCCTCTGAGTGTGTGTGTGAGTGTGTGTCTGTGTCTGTCTGTCTGTTTGTCTGTGTCTGTTTTGTTTTGCTCAAGGCTGGGCACTCTACCACGTGAGCCACAGCTCCACTTCTGGCCCTCTTTTGGTGCTTCAGTGGAGATCAGAGTCTCACGGACTTTCCTGCCCGGGCTGGCTTCGAACCCTGATCCTCAGATCTCAGCCTCCTGCGTAGCTGGGATGACAGGCGTGAGCACCGGCGCCTGGCTTCGGCATTGTGTTTGCAGTCACTAGCGTCAGATGCACACCTCCTCTTCCCCTGTGGGCCGGCTGTGGCTGCAGAGGGACCCCCTGCCCTGGGACATGGGCCGGAGGGTGGCCGCGTCGGCTCCCTGGCCTGCTGTCAGCAGCCTTCTACAGTTCAGTTTTGTTTTCTGGGAAGATGAAACTGAAGTCAGTTTTCAAGAACTTGATCCCCAGGAAGGCCAGTAACTGGAAAACCCACAGGATTTCCTGACCCAGTGAAACCTCTGCTCTGGGAGTGGGCCAGCCTCCCCCACCCCACCCCCTGCCTTACATAACAGCCTCATTAGCATGTCCCCGCCCCCACCCCGCCCCTCGGGCCGGCCCCGCCCCTCGGCCTGCAGGCCTCAGTCAGAGGCTGAGGCTGCTGGGTCAAAGCTGCTCTTTCCAGTCTCTCTCCTTCCTCAGATGTCCAAGGCTCCATCCAGGGGTGTCAGAAAGGGGGGAGTCCCGTCTTCCTGGCGACACCAAGGCAAAGGAGTGGAGGGCAGGGGGCTCTGGGAAAAACGGGGTGTGGGACACTGGGGTGCTGGTTTGGTTTTCTCTCTCTGGGCCTTTGGAAGCACGGTCCCCCCCAAGCCAGAGCTGCTGTCCCAAGACAGCTGCTGTCCCCCCAAAAGCAAACGGTTCTGCAGGGCCTTGGTAAGGAGGATCTGGGGCCCACCGTGACCCTGGGTTTGAAGAGGCCTCCATCTCTGTGTCTCTGCTCCATGGCCTGGGCCTTTCTCTCCAGGGGCCATCGGCTGCCGTCTTGAAAGCCTGGGACAGGACACAGCTGTCAGCACCCATGGGTCGCGTCCTCCCAGCCAGGCCTGGCTCTGAACCACTGCCCCCACCCACCCAGCACCCCTGGCCCTGAACCACTGCCCCCACCCACCCAGCACCCCTGGCCCTGAACCACTGTCCCCACCCACCCAGCACCCCTGGACACACCTAGGCCCGTGGCCTCCTCGTCCTCCTCCTCCTCCTCCTCCTCCTCCTCCTCCTCCTCCCCCTCCCCCCCCTCCTCCTCCTCCTCCTCCTTCTCCCCCTCCCCCCCCCTCCTCCTCCTCCTCCTCCTCCTCCTCCTCCTCCTCCTCCTCCTCCTCCTCCTCCTCCTCCTCCTCGCTGTCCCCCAGGCCCCCTGTTAAACCTGAAGCCCGTGTCTGCACCCAGAAGTCTGCACCCAGAAGATTGAAGAGCTGTCCACCCCTGGCTACTGTGGACTACATTAGGTCTTGTGTGTGTGTGTGTGTGTGTGTGTGTGTGTGTGTGTGTGTCCTAGATCTTGAACTCAGGGCAGGGGCGCTGTCCCTAAGCCTGTGTGCTCAAGGCTGGCGCTCTACCACGTGAGCCACAGCCTCACTTCTGGATTTTTGCCGGTTCGTGGAGGATAGAGGCTCATGGATTCCTGCCCAGGTGGCCTTTGGACCCCGACTTTCGGGTCTCGTGAGTAGCTGGGATGACAGGCGTGAGCCACCATGCACTGCCGCGGACCGGGTTCTGTGGGGACGATGGAGGACACCTAGGGGAGGAACCTGGAATAGGATGGGGAGATGGCAAACAGACAACTCACACACATTAGGAGTGGATGCTGAGTGCTGAGTGCTGAGTACGATTTAATGCAGAGGATAACAAACTTTTATAACAGAAGTCTTCATAAGAAAAGGGGCAAAAGGTTACACAATCTTGCTGCAGGGCTTCATTCTTGGGTGGTCACCAGCTGGTCGCCTGAAAGGCACTTGTTTCCGGCTTATCTCTAAGAAATATAATGGGTTTGGACGTTTCCATCTAACCATTAACCTTATTTCTATAGAGGCCTTAATTGTCCCATAAGATCTTTCCTGTTCCTTCTTTAATAGTAAGGTCACGAAGGCCTAGATCTAGCAAGTCTCTTAGTAAATGAGAGTACCAGGAAGTTCTTTCTCCTAAGTAGTTATCTCAGCAATTGCCATACATTCTTTCTGTTCTAGCCGCGCCTAGAGCTTTACAGACAATTCCTTCTGCTGAAGTGACTTCATGAAACCCCCAATACTTTTATATTTGCTTATGGCTTGTCTACTAGCCTCCATAAGAGGGGTTTCAGGGTAGCACTTAACTCTGGTGAGTTAGTCATATTTTTAAGACACTCATCAGATATTGGAGTCGTCAACACTCTTAAGAAAGAGCTTTGACTAAGGGAACGTTGAGCATGAGTAAGTACAATGAACAGCAGCAACAGTAAAAGATTAATAGGCACTCCTATACAGTGAAGAAAAGAAAAGCAGGGCCAGAAACACATCTTTCCCAGGGGTTTGCCAGCCTTTCCAAGAGTAGGCCTCTTAGAAGCCCTATTCTCCGAGGTAGACTTCGGTGAAGTCCCAAAACTTGGAGATAGGTTTCTGTAAAGCCCCATTCTCTGAGGTAGACTTCGGTGAAGTCCCAAAACTCAGAGATAGGTCTCTGAAGCCCCTATCTTGGTCTGATAGATGGTTTCCCATGCTAAGCAGACTCCACTGGAGTAGGCGTGGCAGCGCCCGGCTCGTGGCCGGGCCTCACAGGCCTCCTGGGCTTGGGATCCGACATCTGTAAAGCCTTGGGTTCCGCTCCCTATCTCGGAGGTCCCCAGAGGTGGCACTCTGCCCCCCGGGCCCTATTTCTGTTTATTCCTGTGTCTGTGCCCGCTCTTTATTTCTGTTTCTTCTCTTCCTTCTCCCCGGCTGCCTTCTGGAGAGAGGCCTCAGCTCTCAACCGATCCACCCCCCTTCACCAGATCTGGGGGGCCCAGGGGACCCCGCGAGGTTACTGGCCCCACCTCACTGGACTCTCAGTTCTGAGTTGCCTCAGTGTAGTTTCTCAGTTGAGGGGGTGATGGGCTGAGTTCATCCGTTTAAGGCAAGCCAGCTGCGCCACTTCCTCTTCTGACCCCTCGTGGGGGGGCGGTGCTGGGAGATCTGGGTGGGGGTGGGGGGGACCCCAGGATGTGGGGCAGAACTGGAGGGGTCATGGAAACTTGACACCTGGTTTGGGGCCCCTATTTTCTGCCCAGGAAAGCACAGAGCTTGTGGGAAGCAACTGTCCCCCCTCCCCCTTTCCCCTCCCCCTCCCCCTCTCTCCCCCCCAGGAAGCAGGGGGGTTCCAGACCTCGAAGTGTGCTTCTCATCAATCTGTCTGTCCCTGAAGTGTGCTTCTCATCAATCTGTCTGTCCCTGAAGTGTGCTTCTCATCAATCTGTCCAAGGTGTGCTCATCAATTGTGACCAGGGTTCTAAAACAGAACAAAACAAAAACCCCCCAAAAATCCACCAAGTAACTGCTAGGGGGATTTCAGGATACAAGGAACAGCACCACTGAACAGCTCTGCCCTTTCCAGTCGTTATAATTTACTTCCCTGAAGCAGTTGTACACAAGGATTTCCCCCCATAATGTCAGCCATCCTGTTTTTGTTCAAGAGAACTAAGCTGGCGTTTCCCCAATAAAATCATTTCCTTCACTCAGTCCAAGGGAAACTCCACCACCACGCCCTACTGTGGGTCATTTGTTAATGCTTTTCTGGGTGTGTGTGTGTGTGCGCGGACACGTGCGCCAGAGCTGGGATTTGAACTCAAGGATTCATGGCTTGGCTTTTTCCACTCAAGGCTGAGGCTCTGCCACATGACCCATGCCTCCAGTTTGGGTTTTCTAGTGGTTTATTGGAGAGATGAGAGTCACAGACTTCCCTCCTGCCTGGACTGGCTTTGAACCACGATCCTCAGATCTCAGCCTCCTGAGTAGCTGGGATGACAGGAGTTAGGATGCTACTGGAAGGTTTTAAGTAGAGAGATATAGGTTAACGGCAAGGAACAAGGATATGTAAAGACTTAAAATGCAGACTGAGTTCACAGGATCTCTGAGAAAATACTGCAATTAAACTCTCAGAGCTGGGTCCCTGAGGAGGCCCAGGTCGAGATCTGAGGATCGCGGTTCAGAGCCAGCCCAGGCAGGAAAGTCCACGAGACTCTAATCTCCAACAAACCACCAGAAAACCAGAAGTGGAGCTGTGACTCCCGTGGTAGAGCACCAGCCTTGAGCAAAAAAATGTGCAGGGACAGCGCCCAGGCCCCGAGTTCAAGCCCCAATACTGACATACATGATAAAACTCAAAGAGATTCAAATATGCTACTCACTCATGCCCATAATCCCTGAAGAGCTGGTCTTACAGGCTTCCCCCCCCCCCAACTCTGTGTCTCACACCGAAAATGGAGGAAAACAGAAACAGGCCAGACTCAATCCACAACCTCCAAACCCCCGGGAAGATCCAGGCCCCTCGCTGTTCGATCTCAATAAACAGCCCTCGTCTGTGGAAGATGGAGTCCAGCAATTCCCTCTCCATTCTCCTCCATCTTTCCAGCAGCCTGGACTTGCTCCCAGGTCCTGAGTGATGGCTGTAATCCTGTGGAACAGAAGCTTGAGGGCTGGGCAGGTGGCTCAGTGGTAGAGCGCTTGCCTTGCATGCATGAGGCCCTGGGTTTGATTCCTCAGCTCCCCATAAGCAGAAAAAGCCAGAAGTGGCGCTGTGGCTCAAATGGTAGAGCGCCAGCCTTGAACTGAAGAGCTGAGGGACAGCACCCAGGCCCAGAGTTCAAGCCCCACCACCGACTAAAAAAAAAAAAAAAAACCAGAAACTTAAGATCAGGAAAAAGGCTGAGAGAAGGTGGCAGTTCTGGTGGGTAGCAATGGCACAGGCAAACAGTCCCATGAGAGTCGGTTTGCGTAAATGTCAAGCGGTCGACCACGAGGAATCGGCCACGTGCGATGCAGTCAGGGAGTCGCTCTGTGTTACCGCGGTGGACGCAGCTACACAGGCTGGTCCAGGCAGGATCTAGGCTAGACCATGGCTGGACTGTCACATCGGCTGCTGGGTAGCTCCCAGATTTCTCCCCAGGCTGATTAAAGACACTTGACAAAGAGAATGACGGCCTTGCTGCTGGGGCATCAGTATTTCAACCGCAGCTCGCCGGATTACAGACCCTGTAAGAATTCACAGCACATACCACCTGCCACCTACTAGAACCTGCAGGGCTTCCGTCTTCCAAGGCCTTCCTTACTAGCTTTCCTCCTCCTTGTTTACATGTCCTTATCTCCTTCCCGCTGTCAGGTTTTTAAAGAAGAGGCCACGCTAGGCCTGGTCTTCAGGTGAGGGGTAGGTTTATTCATCGCTCTGGCTGGTACCAGGCCCGGCTGGCATGCTGTGCAGCCGGGAAGGAGGGCGTCTGGCCAGGTGGATCCAGATGTGGCCTCCGCGGATGCAGCTGTGGCCAGCGGCCTCGGGAACGCGGGTCCTGGGCAGGGTCTGCGCACCAGCCGGCCAGGAGCTGAGCTGCACCTCAATCCTGTCACTACTCCCCTGGATAAAGACGGTTCCTTTTAACAAACAGCTCGCTCGGTAATGAACTTCTCTAACACCAAATTTACAGTCGCAGTCCAGGAACACACATGTCAGGGAACACTAGTACCAAGAAATCGAGGAAGATGCTTTTGACGCCATGAGAACAGTTCTCGTGGATGACGGTGGGATTCTGTGGAATGTGTTCTGGATTCTGTGGAACGTGTTCTCACACACACATTTAAACAAAAGTTTTTAGGCACGCTTAGGGTTTTCTTTTTTTTTTTTTTGGCCGTAAGTGTTTTGGCATTCCAGTGGCAAAGGGATATTGTTTTGCCCAACATAAAACCACGTGGTCAGAGTCAGAAAAGCAGGCAATGCCAAACAACATACCAGGCAGTTTTGACACACAGAATTTCCATGCTTACACACTGATAACAAGAACAGATAAACCTTCAAAGTCAGTGTTGGTGATGAGACACATCAGTACATGAATTGGATGTTTAACCCCTTGAAGAGTGAAGAGGACAAAGCTTGGTGGGGGAGTCGGGTTGTAAAAAACCCATCCTGGGGCTTTGCCTCTTCCTAGCTGGCAGCTTCCAGAGAACTGGGGGAGGGGGCGGCGGGACAGGTTTGTAAGGGGAAGAGGCATTTAAGGGGAGGATTTGGCATAATGAGTGTTGGGTCTTCGTCCATCCCACGAAAGATGGACGGGGTCCAAGGAAAGGTAAGTGCGGCACTCACCCATTCCCCAGCCTCCCTCAGCCCAGGAGACAATCAGACACAGCAGGGAGCCAAATCCAGCAGGTAGAAAACTCGTTTATTAACAGAGAGCAGCCCTTTTTAAAGCCAAAAAGGGCGGGTGGCATGGCAAGGGAGGAAGAGGAACCAATCACTGTCAAGGTCACAACCTATCATGCACCTGAGCCTTCACGGGTGGTTAGGCACTGATCGGAAGGTCAATTGGGCTCTGCCCACTCTACTCTCTCCCAGTGCCATCTTTGCTGCCCATGTGCTCTACAGTAAATTAGGCTCTGCACACTCAACCCCCTCCCAGCGCCATCTTTGCTGCCTATGTGCTCCACAGATTCCCCCTTTTTTTTGTTTTAATGGCAGACCCACCTCCCAGTTAGTTATCCTTTTCCCTCCTCTGTAAAGGTTGTTTTAACAGGATTACATTAATAAGGATAGCATTGGCTACACAGGGGATTCAGACAAATCTGGGGGTGAGATTCACCAGACAAGGATAGGGAGGGCCCTTGTGCATGATCCAAGAGCCCGTCCCAGTTACCTCACATCCCCACCTAGCACAGTAATAAACATCAGTCCCACCACAGTTAGAAATGTCCGAAGCAGTTCAATTAATTCCTGGGCACCTGGTGTCTTTTAAGTAAGCCAGTTCCTTGTACGTGCCTTTAAGCTAGCACAGGGGTCAAGATGACCTTTGAGCTTTACTGTCAGCTCCCAATGGCTCCCAACATCATCTCCCCCATCTTTGTTTAAAGAAGCGAACCCGCCTGTCTTAGGTTGGGTGGATCTCCTTGTCTGCCTTACCCGTCATCAGGAACTTCTTCAGAGCGAAGCTGAAGGCTCTGTCTTAGGTTGGTCAGACTGACACCCCCTCTTACCCATCTCTGGCTGCGATTCCTTTCGGGGGGAAATTCATTCATTTGGAGCTTGATAACTGGCTGGCTAAGGTCATAAGAGTTTTGCAGTGCACGTATAATGCAAGGAAGGCATAGAAAAAACCATCAGCAAAAGCATTCCCAGGCCAGGAAATGTCACTACTAGTCCTTTAACCTTAGTGGAGGATGGGATAGCAATCTTTGCCACTTCAGAGTCCAGAGGTGGGGATTGTTCTAATCCAGCTATTTGCCTGTGGGGTTGGACAAAATCTAAGCTGGAAGCATAACAAAAGGTGGTTGTTTAACAATAAGTATGGATTCAATGCTGCTATACAAGCAATTAGTAAAAGAACAATTAAAGCAGGTAACATTAAAATAATTAACTCCTACAAAAATATGAAACAGTCCATAGGGTGGTGATCAAAATGAAGGTCAGGCCACCAGGTCGAAGGGACAGCTTCTCTTGTGGTGATCCTGACGATTTCTGCATTGCCAGTGTTGATCACTGCCCAGGTCACCTGTTGAGGTTGATGCAGATTCCATAGAGCCGTTCACAGGATCGGGAGAGTCAGGACAGCCAACAGCTGGAGTATCGCCATCTGCAATTGTTAGAGAACACAAGAGCTTCTCAAGGGCTGGTTGTCCTTGGGGATGGTTAGTAGTTATCTTTCTGGCTTTCTTCTTTTAAACACAAGCCTCGGCCACCAATGCCATTTTTCTTTCCTTGTTGGTTAGCGTATCCTTAGGCATCCTCCTGTATAGAGGAGATGGGTAAAAACTTAAGGTTTCTGGCAGGGATCCAAATCAGATTTTTCCCCTATGGGAAAAACGCATCCAAATCCCCTGCCCATGGTAACTAGGGGGTCAGGTCCTCTCCATTGTTGTGTCAGAGGGTCCTTCCACCTGACTTTCACTTGGGGCTTAGGGTTTAGTTGTCCCCAGTGCTTCTGAAAGCTGGATTCAGTTGCCCCTTTTGAAAAATTTAAAATGTGAATGGTAAGCAAAGCTATCTGTAGCTGTATATGGGGGCTCACTCCCCTTTTTTGTTTTATAGGCTATCAGAATACAAATTAAAGGGTTTTGAATGTCCTGAAGGGCCATAATTATGGACAGCATTTCTTTATATTGTGCTGACCCTTGACAAGGTTGAAATCTTTGCTGGCTCGGGGTCTTTCGTTGCTCTTCAAAGGCTGCATACGCAGAGCCTGCTTTACCTCCATCAGTAAAACAAGGAGGGTGCCAGGAATAGGCATAGGAGAAAATAGAGGAGGCATTTTGAGGGGAAGTCCCCTTAACATGACAGTCCATTTGGATGGCCCATAATGGCAGTCAATTTGGCCTAGAAACCCCTCCAACTAGAAAGCAAGACAAGCATTGGCTCGAGTGAGCCACTCAACAACTGCCATCCGAAAAGGAAAAACAATGGAGTGAGGGTCGAGGCCATAATGCCTTTGGGATTGGGCCCTTCCCTTGAAAATAGCATTGGCAAGTTTGTCTGCCTGAGAGTACACCCAAGGTGTGCCCCCCAAGGGAGTGTGAACACACTCTAATGGCTCCCCACTTTGAGTTAAAACTGCAGATATGAATGTGACCCCTGCAAACAACCAAAGGGAAATGGGCTCACTAATAGAATACCTCTTTAGGGAAACTTCATCCAGTGCTTTTTGGAACTGCAAAAATATTGCCCTATGGCTGTCTGTAATTGTAATAACTTCTTGTGGCGTCCTGTCTTTTAGCAGGGCAAATAAGGGCACAAGACTATCTTTAGGGACAGAAACCCATGGCAACAGCCAATTGATTTCCCCTAAAAGACTCTGAAGTTGGGTTAAGGTTAGAGAGGCTAGAATATCCAGCAAAGGGTTAAGGGGTCTGGCCTGAGTCAAGGTAAGGTGGGTCCCGAGCACCTTAAAAGGAGCTACCTCTTGAATTTTATTAAGGGCTATGGTAAACCCCCTTTTTTAATATGGTGAGAACCGGGGCCAGAAGGCCCTCCAGGCAGCTTGGGTCTCGGTGCCCCAGAATTATATCATCCATGTAGGCATAGGCAACAGAGGTATCTGAACCCAGCACAGGCCCTAAAAGTGTGGCCAAGTATTGTTGGCAGAAGGCTGGGCTATTGGCCATTCCCTGTGGCAGCACCGTCCATTCAAAACTCCGATCAGGCTGGGAAAAATTAAGAGAAGGGATGGAGAAGGCAAACTTCTCGCAGTCATCTGGATGCAGAGGGATAGAAGAAAAACAATCTTTAATATTAATCACAACCAAGGTATATTCTGAAGGTATGGCGGGAGTCCAGGGCATGCCTCTTAGGGGCGTTCCTACTAGCTCCATCCTTTCATTTATCTTAGGTAGGTCTTGGAGCATGCGCCAAGTCCCAGAGGCTTTTTGAATAACAAATATGGGTGTGTTCCAAGGACTCCTAGAAGGGCGTATGTGCCTAAGGTTTATCTGTTCCTCCACCAGAAGGTGGAGGGCTTCAAGTTTAGGTTTGGTCAATGGCCACTGCTCCACCCAGATTGGGCTTCCTGGCTTCCACCTAATGGGAGATACTCGGGGGACAGTGGCCTTTAGGATTGGGGGTGCACCTGAGCGGGTCCCCTATGTTCCTCTCTGTAATTATGAAAGTTAAAAAATCCTTTTCCTTACCTCCCTCTCGATCCTGTTTAAGCCTTTATGCTTCTACCCCATCCAGGATATCATCATAGGATGCTCGATGGTCTGTAGTGGCCACGGCATCCATTTGTCTTAGCATGTCTTGCCCTAGTAAATTGGCAGTGAGGTTCTTTGCCACTAAAGGGTGTATCTTTCCCTGTTCTCCATCTGGGCTAGTCCATGTCATAAGGGCAGCCATCTCTGGACTGGGAGTTGGCTTCCAGTCCCAGGGCACTTCCTCCTCCCTGAGTATGGTTCGATCTGCCCCTGTGTCAATTCAGCAGTAAAACCTCTTTCCACCTACGAAAGTACTCATTTTAGGGTGGAGTCCATCCACCAGGGAGACGGTCCAACGGGCCTGGGTCGCCCTGCCATGAGGCTGCCTGGGCCTCACAGCCGAGGGGGTTCCTTCTTGAGTGAACGGGGCTGGAGGATGCCCCTCCCCTAGTTTAAAGGCTTCCCATCTAAATCAAACTTGGATCGACAATCCTTTTTCCAATGGTATCCCTTCTTGCACCTAGGGCAGGGTGTAGGGGGCGGTGTGGGCCCCCCTGGCTGGTTGGCGGGGGGATTGTTGTAAACAGTCCCTCTTAAAGCGCCCCTCCTGCCCGCATTTAAAACAAGTCCCTCTCCCAGATGATCTTGGGGTTCCTCAGCCCTGGGCTGCCAAGCACCTGGGTAATAGCCTCAGTCATTGCAGACGCCTGAGCCTGGAAAGCTAAGCTAGTGATTGGGACTGGTGCTGCTGCGTTCCCACATCCTGCGAGGGTACCACCCATCTGCTCAGGGAACTCTCTCTCAATCCCCCACAGGCCATGCGGTGGTCTGCATTCATCCCTTTCCAGACCAGCAGCTTTACAAACTGATCTCAGAGGTTCCCTGCCGGCAGCTTGTGGTGAACACTCTGTTGGACTCAGTCTATGAAATCAGGTAGAGGCTCACCCGGTTTTTGTCTCACTCCTGCTATGGGGGACTCAGTAGGCCCATCATCCAGTTCGTACCACGCGGCAAGTCCTGCCTGCCTCACCTGGTCACAGTACGGGCCAAGTATTGCAGCCTGTTGGACGCCAGTGGAGTGCCTTCCCCCATCCCTGCTAACATAAGTAATAGGTATCTCGGATTGAGCCTGCCGGTTACTCTCCGCTCGCACTCTGCATTCCTCCTTAAAGAAGGCACACCATTTAATAAACTGAGAACTGGTGAGGATGGCTTTGACCACGTCTATCCAGTCCTTGGGGACACACGGGTGATAAGCAATGTCTTGTAATATCGTCTGGGCCCAGGGAGAGTTTGGGCCATCCTCCGCCACCGCCTTGTGGAGCTCTTTAAGATCCATTCCAAGGGCTTGTTAGCTCCTGGTGCCACATTGACGGGATACGCTTGGGGAAACAAATCCTGTGGCCTAGGGTCCGGGCTCTCGGGTGGCCCTTCCCTTCCAGGGTAGGTCTTCCAGTAGGTTACTTCCCCAGCCCTTGGCCCCTCCATGGAAGGTTGGTAGGGGTCTGGGTCTTGCAAGTCCCTCTCGCAGGTCTCGTAGGGCGCCGTACCTCCCCTCCAATCGGGGAACAGAGAGAGGGCCTAGGACCGTCAGTATCAGCTGGGTCACAGAGGGTAACCTTCACCCTCATTTTGACTTCCACTGTGCGTGTTTCAGTGCGTTCCCGATCGGATTTGACCCTTTCCTTTTCCTTCTCACTTCCCAAGTCCTCCTGTACTCCTAGGCCTAATGTTGCCTCCTCCTCCTTCTTCTGTGAGATAGCATTACCCATATTTAGGGTTTCACTTACCCCAAGAGACTGCTTAGCCTCGGCCGGTATCTTTTCCTTTCGTGCCCCACGTTGGGCACCAGATGTTGGGTCTTCGTCCATCCCATGGGCAGGGTCCAAGGAAAGGTAAGTGGCGCTCGCCCGTTCCCTAGCCTCCCTCAGCCCAGGAGACAATCAGACACAGCGGGGAGCCAAATCCAGCAGGTAGAAAACTCGTTTATTAACAGAAATGAAGGTACTGAAAAGTGACTGAGTAACTGGACAGAGAGCGATTGGAAGAGGTGAGAGGAGGGATTTCTCTTCTGTGGCTCCTAGAGGAGAGATCGAGAATGCAGACTTTGAAGAGAGTGGACTCAGGAAAGAGAATAAGATTAATCGTCTGAGTCCCAAAGACAAAAAGGACTGGTTCCTTTCTATTTCTGGGTGGGAAAGGGAGAGAGCAGTAAAAGACAGAGGCCAGCCTCCATGAGTTTCCCAGCCAGACACTGTCAGCCACAGATCAATGAAACCCCGGAGCAGAAGCCCTGGTCTTTAGGGTCTGGAAGGGAAGAAGGTGTATCCGCCATAGCAGGGGGTTGAGAAATGTGGAGGGGCTGGTTTAGAGGGAGTTTAAGAAGAGCCGTTGGCTTGTTGTTTTACCTTTGGAAGTTTATGCCCACCTCCACCTTGTGACAGACAGGCAGACAGACAGACAGGCAGGCAGCGGGCAGGGGTCAGCAGGAGGAGTTTGCTTGGAGCAGACAGATGGTTTTAGCCTAGAGAATCGGGACCAACGGCACATAGCAAGAGTGTAGTCAGAAGAGCAAAGAAGGAGAAAAGGATCTTTGGTGCTGGAGGTCAGCCAAGAAAAGAGAGAGGGAGGAAGGGAGGGAGAGAGACAGACTTACGAGATCAGGAGTTGCTTTTCTAGAGGAGATGTTTGGGAGACTCATGGCAGAGAAGGACTTAGGTTTTGGGGACCTCAGACCCCTCCCTGCTTTGTTGGAGAATTGTTTATGTAAATCAGTCAGAGGAAAAACTGAAGGTTCCAAACTTCGGCCAGCGGTGGCCGTGGTTCAGTGAGAGCAGATTTCAGCAGCAAACCCGTCGGGGTTTTTGCTTTTTGACTGTAACCGGTCAGCCCAGAGTCTGAAGCTCAGACCGCAGGCCTGCCAATGGGGTGTCTGTCTCCGGGAGACAAGTTGGAAAATTCGGTAGGATTTTGGAGCCTGCCCCACTGAGCCAGGCGTCTCTGGTGCTTTGGGAAGGCAGATGGACAGACGCCAATAATTAGGAGAGGGTGTCCTCAAAGGTCCTAATTACATGATGCCAGGGGGTCAGGAATGGAGGGACACCTGGTCTGGGGACCCCACAGACAGGAAGGACCTGACCTTGCCCTGAAGGCTTTTGGATGTTGGATGGAGGTGGTCAAACAGTGAAGATCCGTGCCGGGCACCGTGGCTCCCGCCTACCATCCCAGCTACTCGGGAGGCCGAGATCTGAGGATCGTGGTTCAAAGCCAGCCCAGGCAGGAAAGTCCATGAGACTCTGATCTCCCATGAACCACCAGAAAACCAGAAGTGGCGCTGTGGCTCAAGTGGTAGAGCGCCAGCCTTGAGCTGAAGGGCTGAGGGACAGCGCCCAGGCCCTGAGTTCAAGCCCCACCACCGACCTGGGAAAGGGAAGGTGAAAAGCTTGGTGAGAGGTGGAGGAGGGGACCCAGCTATTCTGGCGCCTTTCCTCACCCGGGGTTCAGCCCCAAATGTTGGGGAAATGGAGGAAAAGGGAACAGGCAGAGGCCGGACTCGATCCCCTACAGGCAAGGGCTGTTGATTGAGGAACAGCGAGGCGCACAGATCTTCCTGTGGGTTTGGAGTCTGTGCCAGGGACGGGATTTGGGGGTGCACTTATATAAGGCTTCACAAAGAAGCAGAGAATTTAAAAAATGGGCTGGGGTCCCTGAAGGGTTGACCCCCACGCTATAGTCCCAGGTCCATGCAGACGCCAGGCGAAATCCAGGCATGTGTGAACTTGTCTGAGGTGCAGGAGGGCATCCACCTGCGCCCGGCCTACACACCCCATTGTGGGCCTCCTTGCTCCCATCCCAACCCTCTGCCGCAACCTCCAAACCCACGGGAAGGTCTGTGCCCCCGCCCCTGTTCTATCTCCATCAACGGTGCTCACCTGTGGATGATCCAGCCCCAACGATTCCTTTTCTGTTCCCCTCCATTTTCCTAACAGTCTTCTTGGGATGCAGGGCGAGGACTTGGCCGGGCGCTCCGTGGAAGGCAGGGCGGGCATTGTCTTTTGGGGGCTCAGGCGGGAATGAGCCAGCAGACCAGCACGCGAGCACACGCCTGTGCTTTGCTCGACCCCGGGGAATTAGGCAGAACCCTTCCTCCATACTCCAGTTGTCTGTGTGGCCATACATCAAGTAGAAGCAGGCGCAGGGCCTGGCCTCTCTGCTTCCTTTTTTTTTCCTATCTTTTTTAGTGCCAGAGCTCAGGGCCTGGCCACTGTTTCTTAGTTTGTTCCCCCCCCCCAACAATGGCGCTCTGCCATTTGAGCCACCGCTCCCCTTTCCGTGTTCCGGTGGTTCACTGGTAAGAAGAGTCTCACAGACTTTCCCTCCCGGGGCTGGCTTTGATCCCGGATCCCCAGATCTCAGACTCCTGCAAAGCTGGGATTACAGGCATGAGCCACAGCGCCCAGCTCTGCATCCATGTTGAGTGTTTCATGGTTCTCTCCACAGTGTCTCTCACAGTGACCTTGGGGTTCAGGGAAGACAGAATGGATAGAAACATCTTTCTGGGGAGTTCCGGGAAGATGGCGGAGGAGAAGCTGTAATCTGAACAAGTTCTCGCATAGAAAGCAGTTTTAGAGTTCCAGTGAACAGTCCTAAGCCAGAGAATCACACCAAGTGTGCCATCACAGGACAGAGAGTTAGACAAGAGAGAGGAAGCCAAGGCAAAAAGAAGCACCTGAGTGCTCGCCAGCAGCCGCGGCCGCGGCGGCGGCGGCGGCGGCAGGGTCGCAAGACCACAGCCGGGGGCCATACCTGAGCGCTCACAGAGAGTCCGGGACGAAGGAGCCAGACGCAGCGGGCGAGCGGATTCTACTCAACACCAGCAAGAACCAACAAAGAGCGGACATCTTCATCCTGCAGCTTGCAGACCAGAGACGACCCAGGATCCAAGACTCGGCGTGAGTAGAAGCCCGACTTCCTCACTCCTTCTCAGGGAGCAGAGGAGGGAAGGCCTCCCCTCCCCCCCCAGCACCGGTGATCTCCATCTTGGATACCGACAAAGCTCGGAGGAGCTGCCAGCTCCAACCCAGGCCTTGGAATAAAACGAGTCATTTAGCAGGTCACAAGAACTTAACGGCAAAGTGACCTGCCAGACTCGGCTCCATCCAGGGAAAAGTCACCCAGCTCAGGCGCCAGCCATTGGAGTGGCTTCCCTCACTGAGTAACCAGAGCCAGAGGCTGCCCCTCCCTCTAGCAGCCTCAACAACCAATTGAAAAACAGAATCCCTGAGAACGGCTCCAGTCTGGGCTCTGGGAGATTTTTTTTTTTTTTGCACAAAACAGCCCCAGGAAAAAGCTACTGATTGTTGAAAGGCCTCAACTCTACCCAGAACCTAGCCTCACCACTGCATCCCTCTCTTTTGTGATTCTCAAAGCAGATCACCCTCCTAGAAAACTAACCTGGGAGGGGGATCTCAAAATCTTGGGTAAAGCAGAGCATTTTTCTGCCTCTTCCAACAAACCGACTTAAGAAACCAATCAAGCCACAGGACCTCAAACTGACCAGAGACTCCAACAAAAGGCTGGTTACAGACAAAAGGGAGATACAGGATTCTTCCCACCCCTCCCCCCCCAAAAAAAAATCAAAGGACTTTTTTTTTTCTTTTTTTCTTCTTCTTTTCTTTTTTTTGTTTGTTCTTTGTTTTTTGTTACCTTATATATATATATAAATTTTTTTCTCCTTTAAAACTTTTATTAATCTTTAATTTTTGCCTCTTCTGAAAAAATAATTGATTTCCAGTAACTTTTTTTTGTTTTTTCTCCTCTTATAATTTTTATTTTAGGAATATGTAAATGAGCGTTTTCCTTTCTTTTCTTATCTTCTTTCTCTTTTTCTTTCTTTCATAATTATCTTTTTGTTTTTTGTCTAGCTCTACTGAACTTCTGATCTTTTCTTCTCCCTTTCCCATCCTTAAAGTTTTTCACATCTCCTCTATGTCCCTCCCTTTCTCACAACATATTCACATTCCTCTCTAAATAGATGGTCTTTTAATCTCTACAATAACATTAATTTTTACGTTTCTATTTTTTTTCTGGTCTCTTTTCATTCCCCTATCCCTCTCTTCTTTTTTGCTCTCTCTCTACTTGCATCCTACCCAACCCATTTCCTGCATTGTGATTAGGACATAGTTAACTCTCCCTGTGCCTCCCCACACCAATCTATTCCTATTTTTCACCCACATCTCCCCCTAATCCTAATAATTTCTGGTTTTCCAAATTCTTTTCTGCGGTTCGAAGTCCTTTAAAATATAGTTGTTTGATGTTGAATAGATGTATCTGTTGAACTAGATTGTATCTGTAGACTATTGACTGTACAAATGCAAACTTTGGTTGATGGTTGCCTTAAGATAGTGTTCTAGCACAAAACTGGTACTATCTTCATCTCAAATGGGCAGAGTAAGCCGGAAAAACACAAGAAAAATGGCAAATTCGGGTATCTCAATTCCCAATCTTGATAATCAGGGGTCAGATCAGATAATGAACAATCCAGAGGAGAGTTCCCAAATAGCTCTACAAACACTGGTGGCAAACATGATAAATGAGAAGATTGACAACTTACAAAGGACACTCTATGAGCGTGATAGGGAGAGAGAGGAGGTATCCCAGAAGTTTATACAGGAATATCATAAGCGTGAGGAAGCTACTCAAAAACTGATACAGGATTTGCATGAACAACTTGGGAATACTCAAAGAGAAAGGGAGGAATGGCGTGAGCAGGCTGAGAACACTCAAAGAGAACTGCAGGAATCCCACGAACGTGAGGAAGCTAAACAAAGAGTAATACAGGAATTGAGAAACCAGGTAGAGAACACACAAAGATCACTAAAGGCATCCATAGAATCCATTAACAAAGAGCTGAAGGAAGTCAGGGAGACCACAAAGGGAATGCTGAATGGAACCCAACAGAAGGAATGGGAGTCCAAAGAAACCATATCCAATCAACTAAGTGATTTGAGGACAAACACTGAACACCAAATTAAGGAAGTAAAGAGATTCATACAAGACCTAAAACAGAGCTTCAACAAAGAACTTGAAGCCATCAAAGCTGACCAATTAGAAGGAAAAGAGATTAAAAACAAAGTAGAGAGTCTTGACAGCAGGTTAGACCATGCAGAAGATCGAATCTCAGGAATTGAAGACAGCCTAGATATTATAGAGAAAGAACATACAACCATCCAAGACAAGTCCAAGAAATATGATAGATCTATCCAACACCTGGAAGACACCATCAGAAGGCCTAACTTAAGGATAATGGGTGTAGAGGAGCACCTAGAAACAGAAGTTAATGGTCTAGGAAATTTGTTTAACAGGATCCTAGCAGAGAACTTCCCAAACATGCAAAAAGATAGGCCTATTCAGATACAAGAAGCCTTTAGAACCCCAAATAGACCAGACCAGAATAGGACATCCCACCGTCACATTATAATCCACACAGGATCAACTCAGAACAAGGAAAAGATCCTTAAAGCTGTCAGGGAGAAAAGGGTAATCACCTATAAAGGGAAACCAATTAGAATCACCTCAGATTTCTCAGCAGAGACAATCAAAGCAAGAAGAGCCTGGAATGATGTATTCCATGCCCTAAAAACAAACAACTATCAACCAAGAATACTGTACCCAGCTAAACTCTCCTTTATAACTGAAGGCCAAATAAAAAGCTTCCACAGCAAAGAAAAATTGAAACAATACATCTCCACCAAACCAGCTCTACAAAAGATTCTTAAAGATGTCCTTCACATAGAAAACCAACAAGAACACAATAAAGGCCAACAAACTGCACCCAAACTGAGAATCCAAGAACCATAGGAAGAACCCAGTTTTCGCAGCCCCCAAGAAGGTAGATAACATGGCAGGAACTCCCAAATACCTCTCAGTCCTATCTCTTAACGTTAACGGACTGAACTCTCCAATTAAGCGACATAGACTGTCTAGTTGGATTAAAAAACAAGACCCTTCTATCTGCTGCCTGCAGGAGTCACATCTTGCCCGTAAAAACAAACACATTTTCAATGTTAAAGGCTGGAACAAAATCTACCAAGCAAACGGCCCTCATAAACAGGCAGGAGTTGCAATCCTAATATCAGATAAAATAGACTTCAAATTAAAAATCGTAAGAAGAGATAAAGAAGGTCGCTACATACTAATTAAAGGATCTCTCCTTCAGGAGGATATTACAATTCTAAATATCTATTCGCCAAACAATGGAGCACCCAAATTTATCAAAGAAACACTACTTTCCCTCAAATCCCAGATAGATCCAAAGACATTAATTGTTGGGGATTTTAACACACCACTCTCCCCACTAGACAGATCAACTCGGCAAAAACTCAACAGAGAAACCACAGATCTAAACAGCTGCATAGATCAACTAGACTTAACAGACATTTACCGAACATTTCACCCAGCAGCATCAGAATACACGTTCTTCTCAGCAGCACATGGAACATTTTCTAAAATAGACCACATTCTAGGCCACAAAGCAAACTTGTCTAAATTCAGAAACATTGAAGTTATACCCTGCATTCTCTCTGACCACAAGGGAATAAAATTAGAACTCAACACCAAAAGCCACCAAAGAAAGTCTGGTATCACATGGAGGCTAAACAACACACTGCTGAATCAAGAGTGGGTCATGGAAGAGATTAGAAAGGAAATTCAAATGTTCATGCTATTCAACAAAAATGAACACACAAATTACCAGCTCCTCTGGGACACAGCAAAAGCAGTACTCAGAGGCAAGTTTATAGCTCTGAGCTCCTACATCAACAAATTGGAGAGATCTGAAACTAGCAATTTAATGACACATCTAAACCTCCTTGAAAAAGAGCAGCAAGATAAACCCCAATCCAGTAGACGGAAAGAAAGAATCAAAATTAAATCAGAATTAAATGAATTAGAATCCAAAAAAACTATAGAAAGAATCAACAAAACAAAGAGTTGGTTCTTTGAAAAACTTAACAAAATTGACAGACCCTTAGCAAATCTTATCAGAAAAAGAAGAGAACACACCCAAATTAATAAACTCAGAGATGAGAATGGAAACATCACCACGGAAACAACCAAGATTCAGAACATTATAAGGGAATACTTCTCAAAACTTTATGCTAATAAGTTTGAGAACTTGACAGAAATGGACCTTTTTCTAGCAAATATTGACATGCCAAAACTAAACCAAGATGAGTTAAACTATCTTAACAGGCCCATATCAAGCATTGAAATAGAAACAGCAATAAGAGACCTCCCAGCTAAGAAAAGTCCAGGACCAGATGGTTTTACAGCGGAATTTTACAAGGCCTTCAAAGCAGAGCTCACACCAATTCTCCTCCAACTCTTCAATGAAATTGAAAGAGAAAGCTCACTACCGAACACATTCTATGAAGCCATCATAACCCTCATCCCAAAACCAGGCAGGGACTCATCAAAGAAAGAGAACTATAGACCCATTTCTTTGATGAACATTGATGCAAAACTTCTCAACAAAATTTTGGCCAATCGACTTCAACAATTCATCCAAAAAATCATACACCACGATCAAACAGGATTCATTTCAGGAATGCAAAGCTGGTTCAATATACGCAAATCAATTAATATTATTCATCACATCAACAGGAGCAAGAACAAGAACCACATGGTTATCTCAATAGACGCAGAAAAAGCATTCGACAAGATCCAACACCCCTTTATGATGAAGGTTTTGGAAAAATTAGGAATCCATGGAACATTCCTCAATACAATAAAGGCTGTATATGACAAACCTACAGCCAGCATTATACTCAATGGTGAAAAACTAAAGCCATTTCCTCTTAACTCAGGAACAAGACAAGGATGCCCACTCTCTCCACTTCTCTTCAATCTAGTATTAGAATGCCTAGCTACAGCAATAAGACAAGATGCAGACATAAAGGGGATCCAAATAGGGAAAGAAGAAATAAAACTCTCCCTCTTTGCAGATGACATGATCTTGTATTTAAAGAATCCCATAGACTCCACTCCCAAATTACTCAAGCTGATTCAAAACTTTGGCAAAGTAGCAGGTTATAAAATTAACCCCCAAAAATCAGTGGCTTTTCTGTATGCCAAGAATGAGAAAAGTGTGGCTGAAATTAGGAAAGCAACTCCATTTGTAATAGCCCCACAAAAAATAAAATACCTAGGAATTAACTTAACTAAAGAAGTGAAGGACCTCTACGATGAAAACTTTAAAATCTTGAAAAAGGAAATCAACACAGAACTTAAAAAATGGCAAAACCTCCCATGCTCCTGGATTGGCAAGATTAACATCGTGAAAATGGCAATACTTCCCAAGGCTATCTACAAATTCAACGCAATACCAATCAAAATTCCACCCTCATTCTTCAAGGAAATAGAAGAGGCAATCCAAAAATTCATATGGAACAATAAAAGACCCCGAATAGCAAAAACACTTCTAAACGGAAAGAACACTGCTGGAGGAATATCAATACCAAATTTCAAACTCTACTATAAAGCCATAGTAATCAAAACAGCTTGGTATTGGCATAAGAACAGACCTCAGGACCAATGGAATAGAATTGAAAACCCAGAAATGAACCTACAGACCTATAGCCGTCTAATCTTCGATAAGGAAGCTAAAACAATAGAATGGAAGAAAGACAGCCTCTTCAGTAAATGGTGCTGGCAAAATTGGTTAACTACATGTAGAAAACTAAAGCTAGATCCTTATATATCACCCTGCACCAGAATCAACTCCAAATGGATCAAAGACCTTGAACTCAAAGCAGACACTCTGAAAACATTACAGGATGGAATAGGAGAAACCCTAGGTCTCCTTGGCTCAGGCCGAAATTTTCTGAATAGAGACCCGGAAACACAACAAATCAAAGAAAGGTTGGACAAATGGGATTGCATAAGGTTGCAGAGCTTCTGCAGGGCAAATGACATAGCTAGCAAGATCAATAGAAAGCCCACCGACTGGGAGAAGATCTTTACTAGCCATACAACGGACAAGGGTCTCATATCTAAAATATACTTGGAACTCAAAAAATTAAACCACCCAACAACAAATCCTCAAAGAAACAACTGCCCAATAAATAAGTGGGCAAAAGACTTAAAGAGAAGCTTCTCTGAAGAAGAAAGAAGGATGGCCAATAGACACATGAAGAAATGTTCAACATCCCTAGCCATAAAAGAAATGCAAATCAAAACAACATTGAGATATCACCTCACTCCAGTTAGAACAGCAAAAATCAAGAACTCTAACAACAACAGATGCTGGAGGGGATGTGGACAGAAAGGAACCTTACTTCATTGTTGGTGGGAATGTAAACTTGTTCAACCACTTTGGAAAGCAGTATGGAGGTTCCTCAAAAGACTTCACATAGATCTCCCCTATGATCCAGCAATTGCACTTTTGGGCATTTACCCAAATGTATACAAACAAGACCACACTAAAGCTACCAGCACAACTATGTTTATTGCAGCATTATTTACCATAGCTAAGATATGGAACCAACCCAGAAGCCCCTCAGTAGATGAATGGATCAAGAAAATGTGGTATATATACACAATGGAATTCTATGCCTCCATCAGAAAGAATGACATTTCCCCATTTGTTAGGAAATGGAAAGGCTTGGAAAAAATTATATTAAGTGAAGTAAGCCAGGCCCAAAGAAACATAGGTCCCATGGTTTCCCTTATTTGCAATATCTAGTATAGGTATGAGTCAAGCGGAAAAGATCAGATAATGTGATGTTAGGAAAACGAACCCTTAAATATGTATTTTAATGTTTTCGTTTCTTTCATTCATGTGTTTCTAACGCATTTATAAGATTATTTCTTTGTTGCTTTGTATGTCCCTCCCCCACAGTGTAACCCCCGCTTTCACTTTATTTGATGTCAGTATAACATGTGGAGGAGATGGGGACAAACAAGTCGTTTAAGGATTCAGGTGGACCTGTTGTAACAAGGAGAATTACAAAATGTCATGTCAAAGCAAGCTTTACAATGTCGGTGTGTGGGGGGGGGTATGATTGGGTGGCGGGGAGGGGGGAGGCTGGGAAGGGAGGTGAAGGGTAAACAAAGGAGGAGGCTGCAATGCTTGGTAAGAAATGTATGCATTATCCTGCCAATGTAATTGTAACCCCTCAGTACAGTGTGTTCTCAAATAAAATAAAATAAAATTAAAAAAAAAAAAAAAAAGAAACATCTTTCTGACATGACCTGTGAAGAACAGTAGAGGCACACGGGGCAGCAAAGCACCCCCAGATGAAGACGGGCCAGGCTGGACCAGGAAGCCACCGCTCCCTTCCCATGGGAGCCACAACAGAGATAAAGATTTCTCCAGAACCCAGAGAACCAGAACGGAGACAGACACCAGCCAAGGTCACTTGTAGCTGAAGGCCACAATCCAAAACCAGCACAGTGGGAAAGTCCCTGAGAGTCTTGTTATTTGTTTTGTGCCAGGCCTGGCCCTTGGACACTGTCCCAGCCCTTGTCCTTTTATTTTTTGTTCTACCACTTGAACCACTTTTTGGTGGCTCATTATCAGTGAGAGTCTTATGAACTTTTCTGCCCCAGCTGGCTTTGAACCACAAATGTCAGCGTCCCGAGTAGCTGGGATGATCGGTATGAGCCACCAGTGCTGGGCCTGTGTAACTGGAATCTCCCGTTAACCACCAAACACACACACACACACACACACACACACACACACACACACACACACACACACACACACACACACACATATATATCCAGAAGTAGAGCTGTGGCTCAAGTAGTAACCTTGAGCAAAAAGTGGAGACAGTGCCCAGGCCATGAGAAAGCCCCATGCTGGAACAATCAATAAATTATAACAAAGCAAGCTTTGGTGTGCTCTAGTAGAGCCAGAGGATCTAAACAGGAGATAAGATGCACATTTGAAGCATTAACCAGCCTCAGGCCATAATGTCTTTGTCTTGTGTTCCTTTTCTTCCCATGTCTTGGCATTTCTGGCATTGTACTATGTATGGGCAGGGGTAAATGTGCCTGAATTTTCTTTTTCTTTTCTTTTTTTTTGAGTCAGTCCTGGGCCTTGAATTCAGGGCCTGGGCGCTGTCCCTGAGCTTCTTTGGCTCAAGGCTGGTGCTGTACCACATGAGCCACAGCACCACTTGCAGCTTTTTCTGTGTCTGTGGTGCTGAGGAATTGAACCCAGGGCTTCAGGCATGCGAGGCGAGCACTGTAGCACTGAGCCACCTGCCCAGCCCTGTGTCTGAATTTTCAAGTTCGGGATCAGAAATTCATTCTTACCCTTTACTTATGCATGAAGCTGAGGGAAATGATCCCCTTCGTAAAGAAGCAAAGGGTTAAATATTCTGCTGAGTTTATGGCTCTCTCCACAGAAAGTACTCCGGCGCCCTCTGTTGGGAAGTTCAAGTATAGCAACTTGGAGGAAACTGATTCATTTGTATCCAGTTTATAAATGGTTATCTTAAAGTGATAGACAGTGCTAGCATGCATGAGACCCTGGGTTCGATTCCTCAGCACCACATATGCAGAACAAGCCAGACATGGTGCTGTGGCTCAAGAGGTAGAGCGCCGGCCTTGAGCAAAAGCAGCTCAGGGACAGCGCCTAGGCCCCAGGACTGGCAAAAAACAACAACAACAAACCCACAAACAAACAAAAAATGAGCGCGTTTCTCTGTGGACCCTGCCCCCCTTCCCTCGTTCTCCCCCACCCCCAGTGTTTCCCTCCCGTCCCCACCCACGCGTGGTGGAGTTCATTCTCCACCTGGTGTCCAGCCAGGACCACGGCTGCCTTGGTTTCCCCCTCTGTCCCCCCATTTCTGCATCCCCCTCACCCTCCCAGAGACAGAGAAACCCAACCAGGAGACAAAAATGAACCCTTCTTGTTTGCCTTTCCTGGGGTTCGTTTGGGTGTGTGTGCTTGGATAGGATCCCGGACACAGAGAAACCCAGGCTCCCGGCTTCCCTCATTCCTGGGAGGGTCACAGACGGAGGTTTAGTGACGCTTCAAACATGGGAACTCATCCCTTAGGCCTTGAATTCAACCCTGAGTAAGAATGTCTGGACGAGTCACAAGCAGGCAAGCAGACAGACCAAAAGACCAGCAGAAGGATGGCAGAGTGTGGGAGCTGTCCTAGGGAGAGAAGACACACACACACACACACACACACACACACACACACACACACACACACACACGTGCACGCAGGCACAGACAGAGACAGGTGGACAATCCTGCACAGAGAGACAGACACACACACAAGGAGACACCCCGAGAGACACACCGCTCCTTGGGCAATTGGGTTTTACAGGGTAAAGGCTTTGGGCCTGCCGTCTGTGTGTTGGGGCATCCTGTCAGGCAGCTGTGAAATCTTGGGTGAGAAATGCATCCCTCAGCAAAGGATGCGTTCAGCGGCCTCTCTTTGAAGCAAAGATAGCAGCGCTTCTAAGTTTCTAAATGCCATTTCTGGGATGCCTTCCCCAGGCCTCAATTTCCTTAAATCACCCTCCTTCGTGTCCCCTAAAATGGCTTTGTTCCCTTCATCTTCAGGGAAATCAGGATGGGCAAGCTCGCAGCGTGAGTCTTCGGATCCTGGGATGACATGGGAAGATGGTTCATGGGATTGCTAGGAGCAGACATCTTGCTCAGCATCCTTTGACTCTGAAAAGGAAGCCAGGTCCGAAAGGAGAGAGGGTAATAAACCACAGAGACAAATACCCCGCATAGTAAGGCCATCAGGAAAACAGCAAGTGTGTTCTCATCAAGTCGCTCACGAAACTACGAACAGGGTCGGACGCAGCACTAACCGGCGCGGGTCCTTCCTGCGGGGCTGGAGATGAGTCTCTTGGAGCTTCCTGCCCCGTCCAGACCAATAGATGGAAATGAAGACAGGGGCCAGGTGATCATCATAGTGGAAAACAGACCCGGGCCACCTGCGTTGTAATGGCGGCAAGTGTACAGGCTTGGCTAACGTTGGGACCCATCTCCCCTGCATCCGGGGAAGCCTCTAGTACAGCATTCTCTTCACCCTGGGGCGGGGGGGGGGGGGCAGCCAGGACCAGAGTCTGGTCCCACAAAGCAATCTGGTGCCCGGCATAGATTTGGTCTCAAGAGCCCATTGGTCGCACACCAGTCAGTGGCCGTGAGTGTTTCTCCTCCAAACTACCTCCCTCGCAGAACGCCGGGCACATTGCCAGACCAAGGCGTTTCCACTTTAGCCCAGGGGGAAAAAAATCATCAAAAAGGCACATAGGTTTTTACACACATTTTAAAATGCTCATTAACACTTGAGACCCAGCCGGGCACTTGTGGCTCACGCCTGACATCCCAGCTGCTCAGGAGGCTGAGATCTGAGGATCTCGGTTCAAAGCCAGCCCAGGCAGGAAAGGTCCTGAGACTCTGATCTCCAATGAACCACAGAAAACCAGACGTGGTGCTGTGGCTCAAGTGGTAGAGCTCCAGCCTTGAGCGGAAGAGCTGAGGGACAGCGCCCAGGCCCAGAGTTCAGGCCCCACAACTGACCAAAAATAAAAAATATATAGCATGCTTAAGGACTGTTTCTATGACCTGCTTGTTTTGATTACTTTTGTTTGTTTGTTTGTTTTGGTTAGTCCTGGGGCTTGAACTCAGGGCCTGGGTGCTGTCCCTCAGCTCTTCAGATCAAAGTAAGCACTCTACCACTTGAGCCCCAGCGCCACTTCTGGTTTTCTGAGTGGTTTACTGGAAATAAGCATCTCATGGAGTTTCCTGCCCAGGCTGGCTTTGAACCTTGATCCTCAGATCTCAGCCTCCTGAGTAGCTGGGATGACAGGTGTGAGCCACCAGTGCCTGGCTTGAAAAAAAAACTCACAACTTTTGGGCTGGGCAGGTGGCTCAGTGGTAGAGTGCTTGCCTACCATGCATGAAGCCCTGGGTTCCATTCCTCAGGACCACAAACACAGAAAAAGCCAGGAGTGGAGCTGTGGCTCAAGTGGTAGAGCACTAGCCTTGAGCAAAAGCAGCTCAGGGACAGCGCCCAGGCCCTGAGTTCAAGCCCCAGGTCTGGAAAAAAAACAAAAAACATGACTTTTTATTTTCATAACACTGGGTGAAATAGTATAGAAAATCTCAAGAATTGGGATTTGGGGGGAGGGGGGACTCCTATCTTAACTCGACATGAGTTCCTCACTAGTCTCATTTTTCTCTTGAAAAAAAAAATCACTCAAACAGGTATTATAAGAATGAGAACAAAGCCAGGTACCCGTGGCTCACCCCTGTCATCCCAGTTACTCAGCAGGCTGAGATCTGAGGATCACGGTTCAAAGCCAGCCTGGGCAGGAAAGTCTATGAGACTCTGATCTCCAACCAAGCACCACAAGTCAAAGTGGAGCTGTGGCTCAAGTAGAGTAGAAAAGCTCAGGAGTCAAGCACTGGTGGCTCACACCTGTCATCCTAGCTGCTCAGGAGGCTGAGAACAGAGGATTGTGGTTCAAAGCCAGCCTGGGCAGGAAAGTCTAAGAGACCTTTATCTCCAATGAATTACAGAAAAAGCTGGAAGTAAAGCTGTAGCTCAAGTGGTAGAACCACCAGCCCTGAGCAAAAATGAAGCTCAGGGACAGTGCCCAGGTCCTGAGTTCAAGTCCCAGGACTCACACACACACACACACACACACACACACACACACACACACACACACACACACACACAGAGTTCAGGGATAGTCCCCAGATCCTGAGTTCAAGTGCCAGGTATGGCACTAAAAAGAAGAAAAAAAAATAACAATAATAAAGAACAATCAAGACGTTCTAGAATGTCATTCCAGAAAGATCAAGTGTGAGAGGCCTTTTCAGTTCAGCCTCTGTCTCGTGTGGGTGTGGGCCGCAGGCGGACAGCAAACCACTCTCCCACGCCACTTCCGCCGGCACTTCTGTCTCCCACAGAACCTGGACCTGGCCTTTGCTGCTAGAAGGTCTCGTCTTCCTCCAGCCATGGACTTGCCCATCATATATGCTGATTTACGTCTCGCCAGGGCCCCCGCACAAGACAGCGCCCCCTCCTCCACTCACCCGCCGGGTAAGCGCTGGGTTTGGTTGCTGGGTTCTGTGCATCTTCCGTAGGGCTGCTTTCCTCCTGTTCTTGGTGTGCGCTTTCGTTGCTTGGCCTGGCCGTGGATGATGATCCTTTGGGAGGTTTAACACCTCCCACCTTCCTGCCCTGTTACCATCCTCTTCTTTCTCTCCTTCAGAATCTGAGCTTTGCGTCTCCCCTTGGAGCTTTGCTCCGTGCCAGCGGTGCTTACGGCTCCCTGCACGCAGTCCCAACTCTGAGATTCCGTGACTGTGTTCACAGGATCTCTGTCAAATACCCCCAGAGTGCCAGGCACCCGTGCTCACGTCTATAATCCCAGCTACCCAGGAGGCTGAGATCTGCAGATTGCATTTGCCAGGTAGCCCAAGCAGGAGAGGCTGTGAGACTCTGATCTCCAAGGAGATGGTGGGAAGAGCCAGACATGGAGCTGTGGCTCAAGTGGTAGAGCGCCAGCCTGGAACACAAAGGCTCAGAGACAATAAGCCCAGGACTGGCACAGAAAGGAGGAGGAGAAACACAATACAAAAAGCTGCCGGAGACTTAGGGAAGAACATTCTCGAATTACAACCTGATGCTCTTTAAGTTAAAGGTAGAACTTTTTTTTTTAAGTCACAGGATACAGAAGATCAGCAATTAACCTACTTACTGTTTCTCTTCCTCTTTCTGTCTCTGTCTCTGTCTGTATCTCTATCTTTCCCTCTCTGTCTCTCTTTCTCTCTCTGTCTCTCTGTCTCTCTGTCTCCCTCTCTCTGTCTCTGTCTGTCTGTCTGTCATCTGTCTGTCTGTCTGTCTGTCTGTCTGTCTCTCTGTCCTAGGGCTTGAACTCAGGGCCTGGGCGCTGTCCCTGAGCTCTTTTGCTCAAGGCTGGTGCTCTACCTCTTGAGCCAAATCTCCACTTCTGGCTTTTTGGTGGTTCATGGGAGATCAGAGTCTCACCAGTTTTCCTGCCAGGGCTGGCTGGGAGCTACGGAGTCCCTGGGATTACAGGCGTTGAGCGACCAGTGCTGGGCCTATTTAATGTGTTTTCAGAGTTCAGGAAGTTCCTGGCGTGAGAGAGCTACTTGGGGATTTCTGGTGCTGTCAAGGATTTTCATCCCTGAGCTTAAAGCAGAAACCTTAAATACCACAAAGTCGGAAATCCCCTCAGAGTGCAGGTAAAAATAAAAGAGAGGAAAATGCAAGGATTCCTTTCAAGTCAGGGAAATCATACATTAGAAATGGCAGGTCTGGAATGAAGGAGAAGAGACTAGAAACTGAGGAAGAAAAGACTTCACTAGCTATATGTTATATTTGCTATGATATATGTACATATTTACACACACACATATATTGTTGTATTTTCTTCTGAATTCAAACTGAATTTTATGACAATATTACCATCGTAATTACATTTCCAATCTAATTCCATTGGTGGAATCTATGTGTTATTATTATGTTTTGCTATTCACCTATGTTTTAATGCAATTAATATGTGTTCAATTATTAATACCATTCCATTGTGATTGTTTATTAAGGTATCATACAGCGGGGTTACAATTCTGTAAGTTGGGTCACGAGTACCGTTCTTGGTATGTCTTATATTTTTAGGGTTTCTTGTAGACACAAATTAAGTTATCCATTTTCAGTGGGACCCTTTGGCTCCCGCCTGTCATCCCAGCTACTCAGGAGGCTGAGCTGGGAGGATCGTGGTTCAAAGCCAGCCTGGGCAGGAAAGTCCATGAGACTCATCTCCAGTGAACCACCCAAAAGCCAGAAGTGGAGCTGTGGCTCAGGTGTAAAACACCAGCCCTGAGCACAGAAGCTCAGGGAAAGCATCCAGGCCCTGCGTTTAAGCCTCAAGACTGGTGTACACACACACACACACACACACACACACACACACACACACACACACTCTGTCATATAGTCAGTCTATAAGCCTTTTTTTTCCTGGTGCCAGTCCCAGTGCTGTTCCTTAGTTTGTATCTTCCAGGCTGGCGCTCTACCACCTGAGCCACAGCTCCACTTTTGACTTTGTGCTTGTTAATTGGAGATGAGTCTCAGGGGCTTCTCTGCTTTGGCTTGGCTGGGGATCAAGATCTTCAGATCTCCGCCTCCTGAGTAGCAGGGATTACAGGCGTGAGCTCCTCTCCTCTCCTCTCTGTTCTTTCCTTCCTACCTTCTTCCTTTTTCCCTTCCTTCCCTCTTTCTTTCATTTCTTTTCCTTCCTTCTCTCCTTTTCTTTCTTTTCCTCTCTTTGGTTTTCTCTCTCTCTTTCTTCTTCCTTTCATCACATGGGGATTTGAACTCAGAGCCTTGCCAGGCAAAGTCTTCCGCTTGACACAGGGCATTCTTGCATCGGGTAATCCGGCTGCCGTTTTCCCTGAGGCTTCGGGGAAGCGTTTCACCTGGGAAACTCGAGACTAGAAATGCAGGGGGGGGGGGAGTCCCTTCAGCATTGTTGGTCCAGGGCCCCAAAGCTGCGAGCGCAGAAAGTCGGACCTCTCAAACCAACCCTGAAGCAACAAACACCTAAGAAGTAGAAGGTGCTCAGAGCAGTGTAGACCTTGGCCACGGGCTGTTGTAAAACCACAAGCAGCCTGGGCCCAGGGCTCTCACCACACACCGGGGGTTGATCTCAGCCCGGCCACAAAGTCCGGATGGACGTGAGCAGCAGAGACCTATTTTTCTTTGTGGCCAAATGGCAAATGGTTTCCTCTGTGAACTTGGGGAATAACACACACCAGAAATAGCCAGTGACGCACGCCTGTCATCCCAGCCGCTCAGGAGGCTGAGAGCTGAGGATCGCAGTTCAAAGCCAACCTGGCCAGGAAAGCCCATGAGACTCTGATCTCCAAAGGACCTGCAAAATGCTGGTCGGAGAGGTGTGGGTCAAATGGTACAGTGCCAGCCTTGAGAAAAAAAATAAAAAAGGCTCAGAGACATTGCCAAGGCCCTGAGTTCAAACCCTCACACACACACACACACACACACACACACACACACACACACACACACACACAGAGTTTTTATTTTGTTTTAGGCTTTTTTTTTCTTTTTGTCCACTGTAGGGCTTGAACTCAGGGCCTGGGCGCTGTCCCTCAGCTCTTCAACTCAAGGCTAGCGCTCTACCACTTGAACCACAGCGCCACTTCTGGTTTTCTGATGGTTCATTGGAGATCAGAGTCTCACAGACTTTCCAGCCCAGGCTGGCTTTGAACTACATTCTCAGTTTTCAGCCTCTTGAGTAGCTAGGATTACAACCAGCACCTGGCTGTTTTTGTTTTTGTTTTTATGCAGGTCCTGGGCTTTGAACTCAGGGCCTGGGTGCTGTCCCTGAGCCTCTTTTGCTCAAGGCTAGTTAGTGTTCTACTGCTTCAGCCACAGCACTTCTGGCTTTTATTGCTAGTTTGTTGGAGATAATACCTCATGCCTTTCTGTCATCCTAGCAACTGAGGAGGCTGAGATCTCAGGACCATGGTTCTAAGCCAAGCCAGAGCAGAAACCCCTGTGTGACTTTTATCTCTATCACCAAAAAGCCAAAAGTGGAGCTGTGGTTCAAGTGGTAGAGCACCAGCCTTGAACAGAAATATTCAGAGGTAGTTCCTAGGCCCTGAGTTCAAGCCCTAAGATTGGCGCATGCACACACACACATACACACATACACACACACACACACACACACACACACACACACACACACACACACACACACACACACACACACACGTCTCATAGACTTTCCTGCCTGGGCTGGCTTCAAACCATGATCCTCGCATTGAGTAGCAGGGATGGCAGGGCTGAGCCTCCAGCGCCCGCTGAACACGTATCTCTTGCTCCTTGCAGAGGGGTGCCGGGGGCCCTGTTGGCACGGGCTGGCATGGAAGCTTTTCTGCGCTGCTGTAACTCTGCTGGTCCTGGGCGTGGCTGGGCTGAGTGTGGCAGGTGAGTAAGGCAGCATCTCAGAGCTCTTCCTCTGTTTCCATGGCCACGCTGAGCGCATCTCCACGTAGTCTGGGCCCTGGAATGAGGGGCAAACTCTGAGTGTTGCAACTCCTATTCCAGACCCATTGTTCACCGCCCTCCCCTTCCCTCCTGAGTCTCCAGATGCCTCTCAGAGTCATTTATGGGGAAATCACACATGTGCCACAAACTTAAACTAAAAAGAAGTCTCCAGTGTTGCTGGGAGCCAGTGGCTCACACCTGTCAGCCCAGCCACTCAGGAGGCTGAGATCTGAGGATCACCGTTTGTAGCCAACCTAGGTAGAAAAGTCCGTGAGACACGTATCTCTCCAACGAACCACCCAAAAGCCAGAAGTGAGCTGTGGCTCAAGTGGTACAGCACCCGCCTGGAACAACAAAGAAAAGATTGTGGCCTGAGTTCAAGTCCCAGGAGCCCCACAGAACCAAAAGAGGTCACAGCTGGGACCCAAAGATGAAAATAGCCAAGCAAGTTAAACTTTCCCAGGATTTACGGTGGACTTCCGGTGGATTCCACTTGGTGGACGCCAACCTCTCCGTGAGAGCAGACAGTGACACTCGATTTGGAAAGGGACGGAGAGTTGAAAAGAGCATTTCCTTAGGTTGATTTATGTCGTGTAGAATAGATAACCCAAGATTGAGGCGTTCCCTCCTTTGATGATTTCCTCGTGTTGTTTTTGGGCTGGCCCTGGGGCTTGAACTCAGGGCCCTGGCACTGTGTCTGACCTTAGTGCCCAAGGCTGGTGCTGGACTCCTCCACTTCTGGCATGGTGGTGACTCAGGGGAGATAAGAGTCTCAGATTTTTCCTCCCCTCTCAAGAGTGAGACAATCCATTGAGCCACCGTGAAAGGTGACAAACACATTTATTCACACTATTTATACCAGAAAGGGGGCCTGCTACTCCCTTGTCCTGAGCTAGATACCCAGAACCCAGAGCAGCCTCAGACACCAAACCTCCAAGCTTCCGTTGGGCAGCCCTGACCTTTATGAGTCGGTCTGCAAACCTCCAACCCAGGCCTCCAGTGCTCCAAAGCTCCAGGGCTCCGAAGGGGCAGGCTTTCCCTTTTGCCCCCTTCCTCCTCCTCTGCAGGCCTCTGCTCGCTCCTCAGGCCGGCCCTGCTCTGCTCCGGGAGGCGTCTCTCCGCGGGCCTCTCTAGGGGAAGGCCCCAAATGGCCTCTCGAGGAATGCCCAAATGGCCTCTGGGGAGGTCCCAGATGACCTCTAGAGGCTTTCCCTGCCTGGCCCAGGCCTGCCCTGCTCTGCTCCAGCAGGCTGGCCCCTCCGCTGTCCCTCCCTCCACGCCATGCCTTCCTGTTCCATTGCTCTACTTCTTCTTTGCTCTCTCTCCCCTCCTCCCCCAGAACTCTCCCAAGGCCTCCCCTCAGGACTCCTGGTCTTCCCCCTCCTCAACCAGGACCCAGAACACTCTGCCTGTATATCGGCTGTCTCCCCCCCCTCCCGGCTTCCTGGCATGTCCAATGGGACAGTGATGTCAGCTCATCATTGATGCCCAGCCCCCTCCAGCGGGGGGAGAGGGCTGCGCCATTGGGCCAAGCTGATCTGCGGGCCTGCTGATTATTGGGGCACTGGTTAATTACACTACCAGGGCTGGCTTTGAACTCAGATCCTCACATCTCAGTCTCCTGAGAAGCTGGGTTACAGGCATGAGCCATAGCACCTGTTTTGTTGTTGTTGTTGTTGTCTGTTTATCTTTTTGGGTTTTTTAAAAAAATGGTTTTCATCTCTAAATCAGGCTCATTGTCACCCCACCGGTAATACTTTTTATTTTCAAGCCTGTGGAGATAACTTGACTCTGGCCATATGCGTGTCATAACATGTAACATCCATTCAAGTGCATATTTCCATATATACCCCTCTTGCTGTGTTCTTTGCTAGTGGTACTCTTAATGCAAAAATCACCGGCAGAAGAGGGCACAGTGGACATTCAAGAAAACAGAATCGAAACAACAGGTAACTTGCCTTGGCTTGAAGTTCCTGCCAGCTAACGTGGGGTGAATATCACATGCTCAATAACCACACTGAGGACCCCAGTCACGAGGCTTTCATGCTTGACTCAACTAAAGGGAAAAAAGTTAAGGGCTGGGAATGTGGCTGAGTGTTCACCTAGCATGCATGAAGCCCGGGGTTCGATTTCTCAGTACCACAGAAAAAGTCAGAAGTGGTGCCATGGCTCAAGTGGTAGAGTGCTAGCTTGAGCAAAAGAAGCTCAGAGAAATGCTCAGGCCCTGAGTTCAAACCCCAGGACAGGAAGGAAGGAAGGAAGGAAGGAAGGAAGGAAGGAAGGAAGGAAGGAAGGAAGGAAGGAAGGAAGGAAGGAAGGAAGGAAGGAAGGAAGGGGAGAAAGAAAGAAAGAAGAAAACCCTTCTTGGGGATAAAAAGATACCCAGTGAGTTCTATTAGTGTATGAATACATCATTTGGCAGAAATTTTCTTACAATACTCCCTGTGGTCTTTCTCGTGGATTTACTGAAATCGGTTACAGTTGGTCATATACTTTGCTTTAGGTTGTCTTTTTAGGTGAGTTAGATATTCCTGTCTATTTAGGGAAATTAACACTGATAAGGAATTTAATTAAAGTAAGAAATAGACTTAGTTGTGAGCGTGAGTGTGTGTGTGCACGTGCGTGTGCATATACTGGGCCTTGAACTCAGGGCCTGGGCACTGTCCCTGAGCTTTATTTCCCAAGGATAGAACTCTACCACTTGAGCCACAGATCTACTTCTAATTCTTTTGCTGGTTCATTGGATATAAGAGTTTGACAGACTTTCTGGCCCAGGCTGGCCTTGAACCATGATCCTCAGATCTTAGTCTCCTGAGGAGCTGGGATTGCAGGTGAGCCTTAAGTCTTGATCAGCATCTGTTTTATCAGCTCATCTGGAACCAGTAATTCTATCTCTTGGTGTCTTAAAAAAAAATAAGATGTGGCTCTTTGAGTGGTTTCAATGGCATTTTTGTGTATTCTAATATCATGTAATTTCATTTATACTTTGCCATATTTCTGGTCACTGACTCTACATTTTCTGTGAACAAATTGAACATGATCTTGAAAATGTCAAAGTTATAATGAGCCTCCTGTTATTACAGCAGTATTGTACTGGGGTGTGTGTGTGTGTGTGTGTGTGTGTGTGTGTGTGTGTGTGTGTGTGTGTGTGTGTGTGTGTGTGTGTGTGCGTATGGCGGGCTGTTATTCATCATCGTCTTCCAGTTTCTCCCATAGAGAGACCAGCCATGGCAGCGTGCCCTGTGTCTTGGCATCAACTTGGAGACAAGTGTCTGTTTCTATCATCCACACCTTTGTCTTGGAATGACAGTTTGACCGACTGCTCCACAAAGCAATCCAACCTGTTGCTGATTCACGATGCGGAGGAGCTGGTGAGTGTGAGGGAAACGCCGTCCTGGCTCTCAGCACCCGGAGGCCTGTGCCAGGACCTCTGTGCTGTTCACCAAAGGCTCCATGCGGTGGAGGTGGAGACCTGCGATTCCCAAAGCTTATCCTGCAGGAGGATAAAGAGCAGAGACTCAATATGCCTGTGTCTACATCCATCCATCCGTCTGTCTATCTGTCCATCATCTACCATCATCCACCATCCATCCATCATCCACCATTCACCATCCATCATCCATCATCCACCATCCATCCATCATCTACCATCCATCCATCCATCCATCATCCACCATCCATCATCCATCATCCACCATCCATCCATCATCCGCCATCCACCCATCCATCCACCATCCATCATCCACCATCCACCATCCATCCATCCATCTACCATCCACCCATCCATCCACCATCCATCATCCATCATCCATCCATCCACCATCCATCATCCATCATCCACCATCCATCCATCATCCACCATTCATCCATCATCCACCATCCACCCATCCATCCACCATACATCATCCATCATCCACCATCCATCCATCCATCCATCCACCCATCATCCACCATCCATCCATCATCCACCATTCATCCATCATCCACCATCCACCCATCCATCCACCCACCATCCATCATCCATCCATCCACCATCCACCCATCCATCATCCATCATCCACCATCCACCCATCCATCCATCCATCATCCACAATCCATCCATCCACCCTTCATCCATCATCCACCATCCATCATCCATCCATCCATCATCCATCCATCATCCACCATCCATCCATCCATCCATCCACCATTCATCTATCCATCCATCATCCATCCATCATCCACCATCCACCCATCCATCCACCCACCATCCATCATCCATCCACTCATCATCCACCATCCACCCATCCATCCACCCACCATCCATCATCCATCCACCATCCATCATCCATCCATTATCATCATCTACCATTCATCTGTCATCCATCTATCCATCATCCATCTGTCATCCATCTATCCATCATCCATCCACCATCTATCCATCCATCCATTATCCCATCCACCATCCATCCATCCATAATCCAATCACTACCCATGCATCCACCCATCATCCATCATCCATTCATCATCCACCACCCATCCATCCACTCACCCACCATCCATCATCCATCCACTCATCATCCACCATCCACCCATCCATCCACCCACCATCCATCATCCATCCATCCACCATCCACCCATCCATCATCCATCATCCACCATCCACCCATCCATCCATCCATCATCCACAATCCATCCATCCACCCTTCATCCATCATCCACCATCCATCATCCATCCATCCATCATCCATCCATCATCCACCATCCATCCATCCATCCATCCACCATTCATCTATCCATCCATCATCCATCCACTCATCATCCACCATCCACCCATCCATCCACCCACCATCCATCATCCATCCACTCATCATCCACCATCCACCCATCCATCCACCCACCATCCATCATCCATCCACCATCCATCATCCATCCATTATCATCATCTACCATTCATCTGTCATCCATCTATCCATCATCCATCTGTCATCCATCTATCCATCCACCATCCACCATCTATCCATCCATCCATTATCCCATCCACCATCCATCCATCCATAATCCAATCACTACCCATGCATCCACCCATCATCCATCATCCATTCATCATCCACCACCCATCCATCCACTCACCCATCCCTCCATCATTTCTATCTCTATTTTTGTATTTGTGTAGCTATGTCTATATCTATTATCTATCTCTCTATCTGGGTATTCTGTTTGTATCTGTTTCTGTGTATATGTGTATGCATGCATCTATCTATCTTTTTGTGTCTATCCAATTTTTGTATCCATGTCTGTATAACTCATCTATCTTTATTTTTGTATCTATGTATTTGTGTGTGTATGTATCTACCTATCTATCTTGAGAAAGAGAAATACCAAAGAGAAGGCAGAATGAGGCACTTAGAGACGTGAAGAACTTCTTACTGTGGGGGTATTGCTACACTGGGTTTTAGGGGTGCACAGAATAAGATCAGGTACACCTGAAATCTCAGCTCCTCAGGAGGCTGAGAGCTGAGGATCATGGTTCAAAGTCAGCCCAGGCAACAAAGTCCGTGAGACTCTTGGCTCCCAAATGCCAGAAGTGGGGCTGTGGCTCAAGTGGTAGAGTGCTAGCCTTGAGCAAAAAAGCTCAGGGACAGCGCCCAGGCCCAGAGTTCAAGCCCCAGGCCTGGCACCAAAACAAAAAGCACCATGCTGTCCTCTGTTCCCTTCTATCCCAGAGGCTCCTGTGGGAGTTTCTGGAGCACGGCAGACATCTCTACTGGATCGGACTACATCGCTCAGTGTCAGGCAAGACGTGGAAGTGGACCAATGGCTCTGAGTTCAGCTCCTCCAGGTGAGTCCTGGTGACGTCATCTGTCAGGCTTGCAGTACAAGGTGGAAACCCCGTTTCTCCACATCTGAATTTGGGCCAAGAAGTCTCCAGAAGCCGGAGCGGCCGGAGGAGATGGAGGATTCCCAGGCGGGGAGCGGATTTTCACCAGGAAGCGCGCGTTCACCCTTCACGCTGGTCTTCAATTGATTCCTTTATTTTGGTGCTGGTCCTGGGGCTTGAACTCAGGGCCTGTCCTGATGCTTGGCTCTTTCACTCGAGCTGGCGCTCTGCCACTCGAGCCACAGATCCACTGCCAGCTTCCTGGAGGTTCACTGGAGATAAGAGTCTCATGGAAATTCCTGCCCAGGCTGGCTTTGAACCATGATTCTCAGATCTCAGCCTCCTGAGTAGCTGCGATGCCAGGCTTTTAATGGAGTTTGAAAGGACCAGGAATGGACTGATAACTTCTTTGGAAAGGGTCTGTGAAAATGTCACAGAGCAGCTGGGCACCGGTGGCTCACGCCTGTCATCCCAGCTACTCAGGAGGCTGAGATCTGAGGATCAGGGTTCAAAGCCAGCCCGGGTAGGAAAGTCCATGAGACTCTGATCTCCAATTAAGCACCAGAAAAAGCTGTAAGTGGATTGTGGCTCAAATGGTAGACTGCTGGCCTTGAGCAACAATAGCTCAGAGATAGTGCCAGGGTCCTGAGTTCAAATCCCAGGACACACACACACACTCTCTGTCTCTCTGTCTCTGTCTCTGTCTCTGTCTGTCTCTCTTACACACACACACACACACACACACACACACACACACACACACACGAATGATTCTTCCCCAGTAAAGATGAGATCTAGAGTGTCCCAAGCCTATCTGCCGTCTGTAAAAGGCGGCATCCTGTGGCCTTGAACCGGTGTCCCTTGCGTCTCTGCAGCTGAGCCTGTGTTCTGTGGTGGCCTCGGGCGCTGGGGGGAGGCGTGGGGAGTGTTCCACGCTCGCTCACGCTCACGCTCACGCTCACGCGGGCGTGTGGCTCTCCCCGCAGCCTCCAGCTGATGGGCGTGGCACAGGACACAAGCGTGTGGCAGGACAAGGACACAAGCGTGTGGCAGGACAACTGTGCGGTCATCTCCCACAAGCGCTTGTACCCTGAGAGCTGCCAGGCCGAGCTGAGATGGATCTGCCAGAAGGAACGTTCTAGAAAGAGATCACGGCGGTGACTGGCATCTGCCTCCAGCCTCCCTGCATCCTGGGAGGGAAATGGGAGGCATGGAGGGTTGGAGAGAGAGGGACACGCGCCGGTGAACAAAAACAGGCAGAAGGTCAGCACACATGGAAACTGGGCTGGGCAGGTGCTCAGGGCACAGTGCTCGCCCGGCATGCACGAGGCCCTGGGTTCGAATCCTCCGCACCACAGACAGAGATCAAGCCGGAAGTGGCGCGGTGGCTCAAGGGGTAGAGCACCAGCCTTGAGCACGGAGAGGCTTGGGGACAGCACCCGGGCCCTGAGTTCAAATCCCAGGACTGATTAAAAACAAAAAACAGAAACCTGCTCGCCTTCCGCTGTGTTCATGATGCGCGCATTTCAATGTTGACCTCAGGAACCCTACAGAGAATTTTACCACCTGTATTCCTGCACAGACCGGTGTGGAACTGTAAACCGCCCGTGTGTGTGTGTGTGTGTGTGTGTGTGTGTGTATGTGTGTGTGTGTGTGTGTGTCCTGGTGCTGTGTAGGTGTGTGTGTGTGCTGACACTGTGTGTGTTGGTACTACGTGTGTCTGTGTGTCTGCGTGTGTGTGCTGGACTTGAACTCAGGGCCTTGTGCTATTGCTCGGCTCTTTCTCTCTACACTAGTGCTCTGCCACAGGAGCCATGGTTCCATTTCCCACTCTTTCTGGCTAATTGGAGATCGGGGGTTTCACACACTTTCCTGCCTGGGCTGATTTTGAATTTCGATCCTTAGACCCCAGCCTCCTGAGTAGCTGGGATGAGAGGTGTGAGCCACCAGCACCTCAGTGTGTGTGTGTGTGTGTAATATGTATTATGTATTACACATGCTATACACATCACATATAATTTATATTGTATATTTGACATATTTATTCTATTTATTGTTATACTTTACATAAATATACACATACGCAAATAAAGAATATGCTTTGTGCTGAACACAGGACCTGGGTGTGATCCCTGAGCTTTTGTGCTCAAGGCTGTTGCTTTACTACTTGAGCCACGGCTCCACTTCTAGATTTTTGCGGGTTCATTGGAGATGAGAGTCTCACAGAGCCGGGTGCCGGTGGCTCCCGCCTGTCACCCCAGCTACTCAGGAGGCTGAGATCTGAGGATGGTGGCTCAAGGCCAGGCTGGGCAGGAAAGTCCCTGAGACTCTGATCTCCAACAAACCATCAGGAAACTGGAAGTGGTGCTGTGGTTCACATGCTAGAGCGCTCGCCTTGAGCTGAAGAGCTGAGGGACAGCGCCCAGGCCCTGAGTTCAAGACCCACCACCGACCAAAAAAAAAAAAAGAAGAAAAATGCTTTGATTTGTTTCTGCAACAATAAAATTGAAATCTCGCTGGGGAATGGGAGAACGCTTTTAAGCAAAAAGAACATCATGAATGCAGAGGTGAGTACAGCTTTTGTTTTCCCTCTGAAGCATTCACTCCCCAAGCCTCACAGGTGGGAATTGCAATCGAGCAATTTCCAGGTAGTTTACCATGCTCTCTTGACTCTCTCCTTCTGTCTCTCTGTCTCTGTCTCTGTCTCCTTCTGTCTCTGTCTCTCTGTCTCTGTCTCTGTCTCTCTGTCTCTGTCTCTGTCTCTCTCTGTCTCTGTTTCTCTGTCTCTGTCTCTATCTCTCTGTCTCTGTCTCTCTGTCTCCTTCTGTCTCTGTCTCTCTGTCTCTGTCTCTGTTTCTGTCTCTGTCTCTCTGTCTCTGTCTGTCTCTCTGTCTCTGTCTCTCGGTGTATCCGCCCTCCACTCATTTTTTGTGCAGTTCCTGGGCTTTAAATCCAAGGCCTCACCATCTGGATTGATTTCCACCCCAGTCTGCAGTCTACCTCTTCCGCCACACCTCCACGTCCAGCTTCTCAATGGCTCGTTGGAGAGAAGTCTTGGGCTTTGCTATCCGGGCTAGCTTTGAACAGGGAGACGCAGAGCCGGAAGATGGCTGGAATCCCGTGACAGATCACTCTCGGAATCCACCGTAGGCCAACGCTGTCCCCACCGAGAAGGACTTTGCAACGTCCCCGAGCCCACGGCGAATTCCTTGCCTTCTGTCACGGCCTCCAGATGATGCACTAAGCATCCTCAGCTGCTCATGCTACCACCCTCCTGCCAGATGGCAGCGTTCCTAGGGTCCACACCTCCCCTCACCTCCCACAGAGGAGGAAGGAGGAAGAGGAGGGAAGCATCTCCCTCCACAAACGGAGACGTCCCGGCTGCTGACTGAAGGAGCCACGGATTGCTTTGCTAAGGCAAAAATACAGCCCATTTCCAGCCCCCAGGATGCACCTGCTGCCCCTTGGCCTGTTAACGATCTGAAACAGGTGTTCACAATCCAACAACGACCTCCTGATTTTAGCTTGTTTAAGTCTTTCGGAGTGGGTTTTCCCCCTTCTTTTCCTCTTTGTATGCCAGCATGGGGGCTTGAACTCGGGGCTTGAGTGCTCTATCCCTTAGCTTTTTTGCTTACGGCTGGCACTGTACCACTTGGGCCTCTTTCTCCTCTCCTCCACTTCAACTTACCTGGAGGTAAGACTGTCTCGCTGTGTCTCTCTGGGATGGCTTCGAATCTCATTCCTTAAGGCTAGGATCTCAGGCGGGAGCCATCGGTGCCCACTGGAGTGCATTCTTAAGCCGAATCCTGAGTGAATAAACTTCTGGCTGGTGTAACCACCTGCAGCTGGCTATAGACAAGCTGAAATCCACGCACCTGGATGCGGCTTGGGCTCTGCGGGTGGAATGCTGTAAAGCAGAAGGCCCACGCAGTGTGTTTTTGGTGCCTAAACGGAAGTTTGAACTCACAACCCGGTCCTGTTCCATAGCTTTTTCATTCAAGGCTAGTGCTCGACCACTTGAACCACGGCTCCACGTCTGGCTCAAGTGGTAGAGTGCTAGCCTTGAGCAACAGAAGCTCAGGGTGAGTGCCCAGACCCAGAGTTCAAGTCCCAGGACCGGGGGAGGAGGGATGTGTAGAAGGGAGGAATCCACAAAGAGGCCAGATACCAGTAGTTCATGTCTATAATCCCAGCTACTCAGGAGGCCGAGATCTGAGGATCACGGTTCAAAGCCAGCCTGGGCAGGAAAGCCCGTAAGACTCTGATCTCCAATGAACCACCAGAAAATAGGAAATGAAGCTGTGGTTCAAGCAGTTGAGCACCAGCCTTGAGCTGAAGAGCTGAGGGACAGCGCCCAGGCCCAGAGTTCAAAAGGCAGATTCTAATTCTATTCCCATTGTCAGACCTTTAACAGCTGCACCAAGGCCTCAAGATCTCTTAAACATGGCACCTTCCTGTCTTCTTTACAGTTAAACAAAAACAAGAACAACAAAGTGTGGCTTTGTTTACCTACCAGCAAAAATTCCTGTCTTCCACAAGGTCAATGTTAACCAAAGATCCTGCTTCCAAGTCTGTCCACCAACAATTGCTAGCTGTAAATTGGGAAGAAACCACAGGGTGGCGCTAGCTCCCTTTAGTTTAAGTCTAAACCTAGACGCTGCTCTTAAACCTCAGGATTTGGAAAGTGCCCTGACTAAGAAAAGATTTAAACTGAAAGATAAAGCAGGCGCTGGTGGCTCAGACCTGTAACCTCAGCGACTTAGGAAGCTGAGACCCGAGGACTGAGGTTCAAGGCCATCCAGGAAAATCTTTTGAGACGCTCCACTTAACTACCAAAACCGAAAATAGCCAAAAGTAGCACTGTGGCTCAAGTGAGCAAAATACCTCCAGGACAGTGCCCATGCCCCGAGTTCAAACTCCAGGACCAACACACGCACACACACACACACACACACACACACACACACACACACACACACACACACACACACACACACACACACACACACACACACTAAAGCTAATAGGAACGATATCTTTATCTTGCCTGAAGGGAAGACTCTCAGCCAAAACACAGGTGAACTACAATCTCTCTTAACCACACTTTCCCAAAGCCAACAGCAGAGTGTGTTTCTTCCACTGACAGATTTACATCTGTTCCTTTGAACATTGCTCACTTTTGTTACTTGATCACTTTAAACCTATTTCTAGAGATTTCTTCCTAATGTCTATCTCACTGTGTGTGTGTGTGTGTGTGTGTGTGTGTGTGTGTAAGGACTTTTTTCTGTAAGAACTCATAGCTACATCCCTTATGCAATACTCACATGTCACCATAATGTTTAAATTGCTTTAATTTTTTTCTGTAAATTCCCAGCTCTCAGTTGATTATGAATATCCTACAAATAGTAGTAACCATTCGTGAGTAAAGCATCACATTAAATAGTACAAGTCTCAAAAACTCATCTCACACACACACACACACACACACACACACACAAGGTACATTTCTGATCTCAACAATGTCATTTTGACTTTTAATAGGCTGGCAAAATTCCCTGCTAGCCTTTTACATAGAAGCAATTTTAAAGTATAACTCCTACACATGTACTAGTTATTGCAAATAAGGGAAACCATGGGGCCTATGTTTCTTTGGGCCTGGCTTACTTCACTTAATATAATTCTTTCCATTTCCTAACAAAGGGGACAATGTCATTCTTTCTGATGGAGGCATAGAATTCCATTGTGTATATAGACCACATTTTCTTGATCCATTCATCTACTGAGGGGCATCTGGGTTGGTTCCATATCATAGCTATGGTAAAAACATAGTTGTGCTGGTAGTTTTAGTATGGGCTTGTCTGTAATCGTTTGAGTAAATGCCCCAAATTGCTGGGTCATACAGATGTACAAGACACTATGTTGAAACGAGTTTTACAACTTTGGGGGGGATTGAGGGGGTGGTAGTTGTGGAGGTGGGAGGGAAGGGATGGTAGGCGAAAAACAAAGGAGGAGGCAACAATGCTCAACAGGAAATGGACTCATCACCTTGCTCAAGTAACTGCAACCCCTCTGTACAGTATGTTTACAGTAAAAAAGTACAAAAAATAAATAAAGTGTAACTCCTAATGCCTTATCTCGAGTAGATTTTCAGCCAATGAATAAACTTCAGGAATGTCGAAAGGCAGAAGACCTGGAAATCTCCAGTGGTCTAAGAATGTATCTGATGCCCATTACCACGCTTTCTTTTGAGCCCCAATTCCCTAGACATGCGTAAGTCGAATATGCTGGTGCCTTGGATATTTTATAACACACAAATTCAGTGTGACCCACTCGCTCCATTCAGAACCATGTTTCTACGCAGACCCAAGAACTGTTCCCACAACACTGAGTGTGTCTGGCGTTCAGGTTTCAGAAAGTATAACAGGTGCCGTCTGGCTTATCAGCTATTTTTCTTTTCTTTTTGCCATTCCGGGGCTGGAACTCAGGGCCTGGACTCTGTCCCTGAGGCTTTTCTGTGCTCGAGGTGAGCACTCCAGCACTTGAGCCACAGATCCACTTCCAGCTTTTTCTAAGAGTCTCAGGGACTTTCCTGCCCAGGCTGACCTCGAACTGTGATCCTCAGATCTCAGCCTCCTGAGTAGCTAGGATGACAGATGTGAGCCACCGGCGCCCAGCTTCTACTTTTTATTAATTCACAAGCCCACTGAATACAAAGCACAGTGCTCCAAAGACCACGTCTCAAGAATACACTCATTATATTTGACAGAGCATTTTATATGTGCCACGTTCAAGAGATTTAAGGAGCATGCAATGTTTAAATACCTGTTTATTTCTAGAAGAAATGGTTGTGATCTTCCTAGGCCATTTGTTTAGAATTTGAAGAGAAGAGAAATATTCAAACACACCAATAACATCAAGAGTAGACACTCGTCAGTTCCGAGATGGCTCCAGTGCTCATGGACACACGCGGGTCAATTCCATTGTAAATCCAAGGGTTTGCCGCTCTCCACGAGTTCAGGAAAGAGGGCAGATGGTGTGCAGACATGAATGAAGACCACAGACTTCACAACTGGGGAGGGGTTGGTTCTGTTGTGAAAAAATACTCTGGGAAGCAGCAAGCAGCCCTTGGAGAGGGGAGAATCCAGGTTTGTTTTGCAGGTAGGCCCCCAGAAGCTCCTACTTCAGTCTATGACCCTGATCCATAAGAATACAAGCCTTTTAGAGAGCACAAGTGTACCCCAATATTTGAGTTCCTCAAAAACGACTTGCAGGCTTTTCCTTACCAGTCTGAGCCAGTTCTGATCATGGCAGGCTTTCCTCTTATTCATGGCAAGCCCTGAGGTCCTTACAAACCAAGAAAGAATGAGACACTGTCACGGACCGCCAGAGACCACCAAGCTCAGCGTGGGCTCCTAAAAAACCAAACTATAAAACGTTTAAGGAGAACATCGTCTTGTTTTGTTTTTTTTAAGTGACGCCTGTGTCTCACGCCTGTAATCTTACCAACTCAAGAAGGCTGAGATTTGAGGATTGTGGTTTGGAGCCAGCCTGGGTAGGAAAGTCTTGAGATTCTCACCTCCAATGAGATCACAGAAAAAGACGGAAATGGCACCGTGGCGCAAGTGGTAGAGAGCTAGCTTTGGGCAAAAGGAGCCCGGGGACAGCGCTCAGGCCCTGAGTTCAAGTCTCAGGACTGGCAAAAAGAAAAAGAAAAAAATCCAATTAATGTCTTAAAAGGCTTCACTACAAATTGCCTTTAAAAATTTTTTTGTGCCAAGTAAGAGATTTCCTTACGACATTTACACACACACAATAGTGAACTTACATAAAACTCACGTAAGAAATCATGTAGAAACTCAGATAAAACGTACATAGACACGCATGCTGACACCCACACTCATTCTTGGTAACTGCTCTTTATGATAAAGAGAAAAGTAATAAAATCCCCATAGATGTATAAATTGGTGTCATCACGATAGTTTAAACCTGAGATAAACATACTCAGATCCAGGCACCAGTGGCTCACGCCTGTAATCCCAGTTACTCAGAAGGTTGAGATCTGGGGACTGCAGTTCGTAAGCATCCTGGGCAAGAAAGTCATGAGATTCTTTATCTCCAATTAACCATCCAAAGGCTGGAATTGGAGGTGTGGCTCAAGTGGCAGAGCACCAACTTTGAGCAAAAAAAGCTCAGGGGAAATATCTACTCTCTGAGTTCAAGCCCCACTATGGAAGGAAGGAAGGAAGAAGGAAAGAAGGAAGGGAGGGAGGAAGGGAGAGAGGGAGAGAGAGGAGCAAAGAAGGGAGGGAGGAAGGGAAAAAGATATTGTACATCTTGAGTTGGCTCATAGGGAAGGAAGGAAGGGAGGAAGGAAAGAAGGAAGGAAGGAGGGAAGGAAGGAGGGAGGGAGGGAGGGAGGGAGGGATAGATATTGAACATCTTGAGTGGGCTTGAGTCACATGTTCATAATTATTAGAGCTTATCCAAACGTACACTAGGCTGTGTACATTTTATTGTATATAAACTATTTCTCAATAAAACTTATTTTTGAATTCGAGAAAAGTAATATAGATCTGGCCTAGGGTTGCAGGGACTTTATGACCATATATTTGAAAAATCCACAGCTCCAGCTCCATTAACCAGGAAAAGAGCATGGCGATTAGGTTCCTAGAATTCCAACGTGGAAGGATCACTAATCCACTGGCTTAAACAACAGACATATATTTGTCCATGTTCTGGAGATCAAAAGCCAGGATCACAGGGTCAGATTTTGTTTCTCCTGGTCTTTTCCTCTATACACATCAGATACCTTATAAAGACACCAGCCATACAGTATTAGGCCCCCAAATTAAACCTTCATTTAACTTTATTTCTAAGAAGGTAGGTGCTCTGTAAACACACACCCAGTCATGCCTTATGAAACCTGGTTTTGTGGGGACAATAGTGGCTCACGCCTGTAATCCCAGTTACTCAGGAAGCTGAGGTCGGAGGATCACTGTTCAAAGCCAACCTTTTCTCCAATGAACCATCTACAAAAGCTGGAAGTGGAGCTGTGGTTCAAGCGGTACAGTGCCAGTCCTGATGGGAAAAGTTGAGGACTAATTAATGCCCAAGGCCTGACTTCAAGCCCCAGAACCAGCACAAAAAAGAAAGAAAAGAAAAAAAGCAAGTAAACGAATGGATCCATTTGGAAACGTTGTCTTCTCTAGCCATCTAAAGTCCAAGTAACTGTGACGTTGAGAACTACTTTGTGTGTGTGCCAGTCCTGGGACTTGAACTCGGGGCCTGGGCGCCGTCCCTGAGCTTTCTCGCTCAAGGCTGGTGCTCTACCACTTCAACCACAGCTCCATTTTGCTGGTTCATTGGAGACAAGAGTCTCAAGGACGCTCCTGCCCAGGCTGGCTTTGAACTTTGGTCCTCAGGTCTCAGCCTCCTGAGGAGCTGGGGTGGCAGGCGTGAGCCACCGCAGCACCCGCCTTTCAAGGCTGATTTTAGAGTTTGAAGTGCTGCGCACAGACCGGACGTTCTCGGTGACAGTGCTCAACCTCACGCTGGAGATGGTCAGGGGCCCGGTGACAGCAGAGGGCGCTCGGGCTAAAATCCAGGCTCAGTCCCAGGCCTCGCTGGCCTTCAGGTTGACAGGGTCACGCAGCCACAGCCGCAGCAGCAGGAGACTGCAGGCCGGGCCGCGCCTGCCAGGAGGCTGGGGTCTGAGGCCCACCGCTGGAGGCCAGCCCGGCCAGGAGAGGCCGTCAGACTCTGGTCTCCAGGGAACCAGCAGCAATCCAGCCGGAGGCTGCGGCCCAAGTGACAGAGCCCAGAGCACACACTCACTCACACTCTCCCTCTGTGTCTGTCTGTCTCTCTGTCTGTCTCGGTCTCTCTGTTTGTCTCTGTCTCTGTCTACTTATCTGTCTGTCTGTCTCTGTCTGTCTCTGTCTCTCTGTCTGTCTGTCTGTCTCTCTGTCTGTTTCTCTGTCTCTGTCTCTGTCTGTCTCTCTGTCTGTCTGTCTGTCTCTGTCTGTCTCTGTTTCTCTGTCTCTCTCTCTGTTTCTCTCTCTGTCTCTGTCTCTCTGTCTGTCTCTGTCTGTCTCTCTGTCTGTCTCTGTCTCTGTCTGTCTGTCTCTCTGTCTCTGTCTCTCTGTCTCTGTCTGTCTCTGTCTGTCTCTCTCTCTGTCTCTCTCTGTCTCTCTGTCTGTCTCTGTCTGTCTGTCTGTCTGCTGGGTCCACGGGTGGAGAGGACGAGGCCGCCGGGGACCGGAGCTCACCGGGAGGCTCAGAACCGTCCAGAACCTCCTCCCCGGCGGGAGGCGGGGCTCCCGAGCCCAGCGCCGGCCTAGGCGCGGAGTGCGCAGGCGCAGCGCCGGGCCTGAGCGCGAGCGGCGGCGCCGACGGGACGCACGGGGGGGGGGGGAGGGAGGGAGAAAGGGAGGGGGAGGGGGCAGGGGAGGGAGTCCGAGAGGGGAGGGGGGAGGGAGGGGGAGAAGAATGAGGTTTCCCAACCCCTGACCCTGCTGGCCCCGCCCCCCGCAGGGACCCAGCGGCGGGATGACGTCACCGCCGGCCGGGCCCCGCGGATTATGCAAAGGAGGCCTCCGCGCTGGCCAATCGCAGGGCGCGACGCGCGGTGACGCAGGGCGCGCTCGGGGAGTATTTATAGATCGTATTTAAAGAGCCCCTGGGAGCCTCCCCGGGGCTCGCGCCGGCCGGGCGGGCGGGGTGGGGCGGGGCAGGGCGAGGCGAGGCAGGGGGTGCGTGCGCCGCTCGGGGGCGGGGCGAGGCAGGGTGTGCGGGGGGGGGGGGGGTGCGCGCGCCGCTCGGGGGCGGGATGGGGGGGTGCGCGCGCCGCTCGGGGGCGAGGCGGGGGGGGGGTGCAGGGGGGGTGCGCGCCGCTCGGGGGCGGGGCGGGGGGGGTGCGCGCGCCGCTCGGGGGCGGGGCGGGGGGGGTGCAGGGGGGGGCGCGCCGCTCGGGGGCGGGGCGGGGGGGGTACAGGGGGGGGCGCGCCGCTCGGGGGCGGGGCGGGGGGGGGTGCGCGCGCCGCTCGGGGGCGGGGGGGGTGCAGGGGGTGCGCGCGCCGCTCGGGGGCGGGGCGGGGGGGGTGCGCGCGCCGTTCGGGGGCGGGGTGCGGGGGGGTGCGCGCGCCGCTCGGAGGGTGGGGGTGCGGGAGGGGGTGCGCGCGCCGTTCGGGGGCGGGGTGCGGGGGGGGGGGTGCGCGCGCCGCTCGGGGGGTGGGGGGGTGCGGGAGGGGGTGCGCGCGCCGCTCGGGGGCGGGGCGGGGTGGGTGCGCGCGCCGCTCGGGGGCGGGGCGGGGTGGTGCGCGCGCCGCTCGGGGGCGGGGCGGGGGTGCGGGGTGGGGCGCGCGGCTCCCCGCAGCTCCCGGGATCTGGGGATCTCACCAAAGGCGGCGCGGTCCACTTCTGGCGTTGGTGGGCTTCGTTAGAGATGCGCCGGCGGCGCCCGCCTGGCCTCCCTGCCACCGAGGAGGCTGAGAGCTGAGGACCGTGGTTCGAGGCCAGCCCGGGCGGGAACGTCCACGAGACGCTCATCTCCCAGGAGCCAGCACAAAGCCAAGCGCGGAGGGGTGTCAAGTGAGATCGCCGGCCTCGGACAGGGCCTGGGCCTCGGGGTCAGAGCTCAGGGCCTGGGCCTGGGTCTCGAGGTCAAAGCTCAGGGCCTGGGCCTGGATCTCGAGGTCAAAGCTCAGGGCCTGGGTCTCGGGGTCAGAGCTCAGGGCCTGGGCCTGGGTCTCGGGGGTCAGAGCTCAGGGCCTGGGTCTCGGGGTCAGAGCTCAGGGCCTGGGCCTCGGGGGTCAGAGCTCAGGGCCTGGGCCTGGGCCTCGGGGTCAGAGCTCAGGGCCTGGGCCTGGGTCTCGAGGTCAAAGCTCAGGGCCTGGGCCTGGGCCTTGGGGTCAGAGCTCAGGGCCTGGGCCTGGGTCTCGAGGTCAAAGCTCAGGGCCTGGGCCTGGGCCTCGGGGTCAGAGCTCAGGGCCTGGGCCTGGGTCTCGACGTCAAAGCTCAGGGTCTGGGCCTGGATCTCGAGGTCAAAGCTCAGGGCCTGGGCCTGGGCCTCGGGTTCAAAGCTCAGGACTTGCACAGAATAATTAATGAATAGAAAAAAGGAAGAAGACACCTCCCACTGAACGTGAGTCTCCCACAGTGTCTGCGCAGCCTTGTGTCTTGGAAGAAGGCTTCGTAGATGCGTGTGTCACCTTTCAGTGAACTCACCGCAGGCCCCAGCCAGCTGGGTTTAATGTCTGTGCTGCTGACACGTTCAGGCTGACCCGGGCCGGGACCGACCTGGTCCCCGACAGCTCCTCTGCAGCTATGACAAGTCACAGCGTGGTGGAAGCTGTAATCAGCACTCAAGGAGCACATCCTTCAACACAGAGGCCTGCCTGCCCGTGTCACAACTGGGGTCATTTTTTGTTTCCTCTCTTGAGTTCGAAATCCTTACCCCAAAAAAATCAAAACATAAAAATATCACATAGTTAGTTGTCTGACAGACTGATTCATGGGGGTCCAAGTAACGGTTACGGTGGCAAAAGCAGGCTGGGCATGGAGCTTACACCTGTAATCCTAGCCATTCCATGGACTGAGATCGAGGCCGCTGGGGCAGGAAGGTCCCTGAGACTTATTTTCACTGAAACACAAAAAGCCAGCAGTGGAGCCGTGGCTCAAGTGGAAGAGCTCTAGACGTCAGTGTAAAAGCTAAGGAACAGCATGCCGGCATTGAGTTCAAGTCCTAGAACTGACCCCCAAAAGTGTAATTTTTAAACTTATGCCCTGTGTTCAATTTTAGGCTTGAAGCAAAACCTTTCAGAGAAAGGGGGGCAATTTCTCCTTTTTATTTTAATATTTGCTTGCTTGCTTTTTTTTTTGTCAGTTGTGGGGCTTGAACTCAGGGCCTGGGCGCTGTTCCTGAGCTTTTCAGCTCCAGGCTGGTGCTCTACCACTTGAGCCACAGCTCCACTTCCGGTTTTCTGGTGGTTCATTGGAGATCAGTCACGCAGACTTTTCTACCCAGGCCGGCTCTGAACCTCCTAAGATCTCAGCCTTCTGACTAGCTATGAGTACAAGCGTGAGCTACCAGCACCTGCCTTTAATACTTGCTTTTTAATCTAATGTTTCCCATTTCATCTTGGGGTGGGGGCTTGGGGGGTTTTCAAGCATCATAAGATTTATGGTCATGTCTCGTGACTAAATAAAATCAGTACAGTTTCCTATACTTAGCATTTCATAGAAAAGTTTCTTTCCCAAAGCATAAGTTTGCCTTAATTCAGGCTTTCATTTTCGTCTTCTCTGACTTAATTGTGCCTAATGTCACTTTTGAATAGTGCCACCAAAAGGAAAATGCAAGTCCAGTGCTAGTGGCTCACGCCTGTAATCCTAGCTATTCAGGAGGCTGAGAGCTGAGGATCAAGGTCTGAAGCCAGTGCAGGCAGGAAAGTCCACAAGACTCTACCTCCAATCAACCCCCAGCAGAAGCTGGAAATGGAGCAGTAGTTCAAGTGGCAGAGCATTAGCCTTGAGCAAGAAACTTCAGGAACACTGCTCAGGCCCTGAGTTTAAGCCCCAGAACCAGCACAAAATATAAAATAAACAAATATAAATAAATGTATTTATATTTGTATAATAAAAGGAATCTTCTCTCTCCTTAAAAATGTTTATATTATGTTTATATATCGTATATATATATTATATATACTATATATTATATTATGTTTATATATAGTCAGTCATCAAAATCTAGTCAACATTCTTTTTCTTGTCAGATGGCCAAAAGAAAAAACAAAACAAAAGAAAAAACCAAACCCAGCTATAAAACAACCATCAATTAATGAACATAAAGAAGAATGACTCTTTGCCTAGGAAGGTAACCTATTAGCAAAGGATTTCTCTGTAATCCTTGGAAAGAATTAAAAGGCAAAATAACTGACCAACTTTCTTATGCTTACTCAAATGTCTATTAAAAAAACACACATTCATTTTTCATTTGGCTGAGTTTCTGTTTTGCATTACTCTTTATGAGTGAGTTTGAAGTGTATCAAATTTATTGTATGAGTGAGCTCCAGGAAGCAAACTTTCAAGCTTAAAGAATACTCCTAGGGGCTGGGAAGGTGGCTCAGTGGTAGAGCGCTTGCCTTTCATGCATGAGGCTCTGGGTTCAATTCCTCAGCACCACAGAAACAAAAAGAAAAAAGCTGGAAGTGGCGCTGTGGCTCAAGTGGTAGAGCACTAGCCTTGAGCTGAAGAGCTGAGGGACAGCGCCCAGGACCAGAGTTCAAGCCCCATGACTGACCAAAATCTTCATTTGAGAGATGATTTGATCATCGCAAAACACCCATTTACAGGATACAACAGCTTTTAATAAATTGAGAGGGTATGATACAACCAGCTTCCTATTCTAAACTTTGAACGTATTTGTCACCTCAAAAGAGAAGACTTGGACTCATCCAATCACCCCTAAACCACCCCAGCCCCAGAAAAACACTAATCTACTTCATAAAGCAAAATAATTCTATTCTGTGTGCCAAGACACGGGCTTGAACTCAGGGCCTGCTTCTCTTCAAAGATAATGCTCTACGGCTGGAGCTACAGCTCCACTCCTGGCTTCTTGGTGGTTCATTACTAATAAGAGTCTCATAGACTTTCCTCCTGCCTGGGCTGGCTTTGAACCACGATCCTCAGACCTCAGCCTCCTGAGTAGCTGGGATGACAGGCGGGAGCCACCGGTGCCTGGCTGGGCAATCATTTTTAACTTGGTGAATTTTTTTTAAAATGTGGCCACAGGGCCGGGCGCTGGTGGCTCACGCCTGTCATCCTAGCTACTCAGGAGGCTGAGATCTGAGGATCGCGGTTCAAAGCCAACCCAGGCAGGAGAGACCGTGAGACTCCTATCTCCAATAAACCACCAGAAAACAGAAGTGGCGCTGTAGCTCAAGTGGTAGAGCACTTGCCTTGAGCTGAAGAGCTGAGGGACAGCGCCCAGGCCCAGAGTTCAAGCCCCACGACCGACAAAAATAAAATAAAATAAAATAAAATGTGGCCACAGAGGGGTCATCCATGATACACTAACGTCTGTGATTTTTGGCAGTTTATCCTTTTCATTCCTACAACGCCTAAACCACCTTAACATTTCTAAAACCAACAAAAAAAAATAGTGTTGTTTTTTTTAAAATAATCCCTCTCCCTTTCTTTCTCTCATTACAATTTTGAACGCTATTTCTTGGAATCTTTTGAAACAGCAGCTGCTCAGGACAACAAATATTAGCTTGAGTAGTTCTAAAATAACTCCTTTCTTCAGCCATGAAAGGGAGGAGAGTCTGCGTCAATAAAAATATTCCAGTGGCTATGAGTTTTCTCCACAAGTGACTTAGTGAAGGTAAATACCAAAAGCTCTAAAATCGATCATAGTAGCACTTTTGTGAGCTGTCTTCCCTAGGGGTGAGGTCGGTTTAGCTGTTAAAGAAAACCCACTGGGCGGGGAAAAGCTAAACCTGGGCTTTGACATTTCAGTCTTTTTTCGCTAGTGACCTCGGCTCCCTTTCCTGAATTATTATTGGTTTAAAAACAAAGCAGTGTTTCTAAGTTTCTCTCTTTCCTTTTGGTGTCAGTGTTGGGCCTGGAACTCAGGGCCTCATTCAAGGCTGGTGCTCTACCGCTTGAGTCATAGCTCCATTTTCAGCATTGTTTTGCTGGTGGACTGTAGAAAAGAGTCTCACAGGTTTGTCTACGAGGGGTGGCTTTGAACCTGCATCCTCGGGTCTCAGTTTTCTGAGAAGCTAGGCTTACTGGCATGAGCCACGGCCACTTGGCCTGCGTCTCTTGGCTTTTGCTGCAGTACAAAGCTCATGAGCTGGACACGAAGGTCTGATCACTTGAAATAAGAGCCCCTGGGAGATTTGTATCTCTTAGAAGGGGAAATTCAACAGGAAAAGGAAATCAAACCACATGCTCCATTTCTGATCCTGTGATCTATTTTACACCTGTATTGTTGACTTGGTATTTCTGAAGAATAGGGGCCCAGAGTGAATACTACAGTTACACAAAGGCCAGCCGCAGAGTCCTCTACCTTCAGAAACACTAACTTGTTTACCAAGCTCCAGAACATTTCTGGCTCCTGAAGATGAGATCAAATTGACCAAAGACACAAACTCCTGGGAGATAAAAACCACTGGCCCATAAGAGCTTACAGATAATGTGTGTGTGTGTGTGTGTGTGTGAGCGTGCACAAGCACACACATGCACACACACACATGCATGAGTATGCTGGTACTGGGGTTGGAAGTCAATGCCTAGACCCTGCCCCTTAGGTTTTTGCTCTACCACTTGAGCCACGGCTCCACTTCTGGCTTTTTGGTGGTTAACTTGAGCTAAGAATCTCAAGGACTTTCCTGCCCTGGCTAGCTTCCAACTGTGATCCTCAGATCCTAAGTAGTGAGCCACCAGCGCCTGGCTACAGATCGTTTTTCGTTTTTAACACTTGGCCTAAAAATGCAAAGGCATTAACTCCTTTTAGAATGTAACTGTCTGTGTGTGGGGTGTGTGTGTGTGTGTGTGTGTGTGTGTGTGTCTGTGTGTGTGTCTGTGTGTGTGTCTGTGTGTGTCTGTGTGTGTGTATGTCTGTGTCTGTGTGTGTGTCTGTGTGTGTGTGTGTCTGTGTGTGTCTGTGTGTGTGTGTCTGTGTGTGTGTGTGTCTGTGTGTGTGTGTCTGTCTGTCTGTGTGTGTCTGTGTGTGTGTGTCTGTGTGTGTGTGTGTCTGTGTGTGTGTGTGTCTGTGTGTGTGTGTGTGCAGGTCCTGAGCCTTAAACTCAGGGCCTGAGCCCTGTCCCTGAGCTTTTGTGCTCAAGACTAGAGCTCTAGCACTTGAGCCACAGCTCCCCTTCTGGTTTTTGGGTGGTTCCTTGGAGATAAGATTCTCATAGACTTTCCTGCCCTGGCTGACTTTGAACTGTGATTCTCAGATCTCAGCCTCCTGAAGCTCTAGGATTACAGGTGTGAGCCACTGGCTCCCAGCTGTATCTCCAGTTTCCTTTGGGAAATATTATTATTGTTGTTGTTGTAAAGCAGGAAGATTGCCACCTATTCAGTTCATGTCAGCAGGTTGGTTGGGGCAGGAATGGAACCCAGGCCCTAGTGGAGCTTGCTTAGCCACAGACTCTACCACCGAGCTACACCCATACAGCACCGTAGCCCAACTTCACTTCAAATACTGAAATATGCCGAGCATAAGAAGACACATGGGTATTTTCTAAGTTTGCTCAGAATAGAAAAAAGTTGGGAAGGATATACTCCAAACTGTCAACAAAGGAAAACAAAGACAATTATTGCTTGTTGTCCTCTCTTTCTCTGTCTCTGTGTCTGTCTGTCTTTCTCTGTCTCTCTGTCTCTTTCTCTCTCTCTCTTTTTCTTGTGCTGATACTGGGGCTTGAACTCAGGACTTTATTTCTTGCTCACCTTTTCTATTCAAGGCTGGTACTCTACCACCTAAACCACACCAGCATTTTTCTGATTAGAGTCTCATAGCTTCCAACTCCCAGCCTTAAATCTCAGCCTCCTGAGTAGCTGGGGTTATAGCTATGAGCCACGGGGCCCAGCTTACGCTTCCTCTTGAATAGTAACCCAGTGTCTGATAAACAGTCCTTTTTCCTACTTTTTTCAGGGGATCTAGATAGGAGAGCGGGAATCGGCCGCCTGACTTGTTCTGACTACAGAGATTTGTTAGCCTATCATCTAAAGTAAGAGCAGAACACTTTCTGAATGTTTTGCTAAATGGCTTGAGAAAGAGAGAGAGGAGGGGGGAGAGAAAGAGAGAGAGAGAGAGAGAAAGAGAGAGAGGGGGAAGGCTTCTCTTCTTTTTTCAGTCACAAAGCTGATGCTTGAACTCTAGGCCTCAAGCTCTTGCTTGGTTTTTTCCCTCAAGGCTCTGAGTAGCTAGAATTACAGGCGTGATCATCAATGCCCAAAAAATCGCTGTCTCTCTGATTTGCTCTTCTTATTGAAAAAAATCACCATAATCATAATATTCCTCATGTTTTAAAATTAACCCAGATGGGAGCCAAGATGGAGATTGTAATATTTGGTAGCATTTAAATTATTTTCTCTGCATGGTTATGAAAATGAAATCCATTCCACGAAGGTATAAAATTAGCCTGAAGGATTGAGTGGTAATTTAGTTTTATTGGGTATATTATTTAGTATTTATTGAATACCACCGTGTTCCAGAACCTTGTAGGGGACAATATGTGGTCTGTGTTCTTTAGCAAGAACTCTGTTTGCTAGGTTAGGAAATCCCACTGTGTGGGCCATGAAATGTTTTGCCCGGATGTAAACTGAATTTAGAAGGGCCAGAGACAGTCAGAACTGTGAACATTTCAAGAAATTCACATCCAATAATAAATCTTTCCTTGGTAAAACAGAATAACAAGCACACACACAAAAAAGGCAAGAAATCTAAGTTGGGTGCTACTTGGAGATTCGAGTCTCACAGACTTTCCTGCTCAGACTGGCTTTGAACTTTGATCCTCAGATCTCAGCCTCCTGAGTGGCTGGGATTACAGGAGTGAATCACTGGCACCTAACAATAGGGAATAGTTGCTATCTTCTAGGTCTTAGGTCACTATATAGGTTTATAGCTTTGAATGGGGGGAACTTGGAGGTTGGGTAAAACACCTCACTCCTGTAATCCCAGCCAAGCTACGCAGGGAGTTAAGATCTGGAGGGTCTTAATTTAAGACCAGCTCCAAGCAGAAAAGTCCATGAGATCTCAGCCTTCTAAGGAGCTAGGTTGACAGGTATGAGCCATAGTCACCTGGCTCATTTTAATTGTAGTCATTTAATCCATGAGTGTCCTCTTCCTTAAGCAACTAATAGCAATAGTTCTGAACAAAACATGTGTGTTGTAATACTCAGCTTCTTTTCTAAATTAAAATTGCATTGGTGGCTCACGCCTGTCATCTAGCTATTCAGGAGGCTGAGACCTGAGGAACACGGTTCAAAGCCAGCCCAGGCAAGAAAGTCCTTAAGACTTGTATCTCCAATGAACTAGCAAATAAGCTCAAAGTGGCGCTGTGGCTCAAGTGGTGGAGCGCTAGTCTTGAGCATATAAAGCTCAGGGACAGCGCCCAGACCCTGAGTTCAAGTCCTAGAACTTGAACCAAATAAAGATAAAATAAAACAATTACCTTGTAGAGCAAAAGGAGCTCAGCGACAGCGCCCAGGCCCTGAGTTCAAGCCCCAGGACCTATCTGTGTGTGAAATATGCAGCTATTACTAAATATATTCTTTTGCTAAAATCTGTCAAGATTGATCCCACGGACTTTTTTTTTTTTGTTCAGTCTTGGGGCTTGAACTGAGGGCCTGGGCGCTGTCCCTAAGCCTCTCTGTGCTCAAGGCTAATGCTCTACCATTTGAGCCACACCACCACTTCTGGCTTTTTCTGTGTATGTGGTTACTGAGGAATCAAACCCAGGGCTTCATGCACGCTAGGCGAGCGCTCTACCACTAAGCCACCTGCCCAGCCCCCAGACGTGTTTTTATAGGCCAGCAACCTACCCCTGAAAAAGGACAGCCACACACAAAAGCACCCATGTCTCCAACCACCCAAAGCTATTTTATCCAAGAGAAAAGAACGCTGAAGAATCTCAAAGATGGTAACATCTTTTACTAAAAAGAAGCAAGGAACAATCCAATCCCGTGAGGAGAAAAAACCCCAACACCTACCAAGAATGTTTGTGGAAGTCAAGCATGTTCATTGTATTTATAAATAAAAATATACCACCATATATTTTATGCACACAAGCACCATAAATATCGATGGTATTTGCTCAGCAGAGGTCGAGCTGTAAATGTCTGACAGGGCTGAGCCTCCTTGTTTGTGTGTATGTATTTCTGTCTCCCTGGACTCAAGCTACTAACCACAAAGTCACGTCTGTGATTTACACTCGCAGCCTAGAGCAATGGCAGCCGCCATCCCTCTCAAACTTCACTTGCTTACAACACACACTGCGTCCATGTTCAACCTACAAGAAGAGCCTTAGGGCCTTGTGCTCTTGCTTGGCTTTTTCAACTCAAGGCTGGTGCTCTGCCGCATGAGCCATCCCTCTACTTCGGACTTTTTGCTGGTTCACTAGAGATAAGAGTATCACAAATTTGTCTGCATGGGCTAACCTCAAACCACGATCCTCAACTCTCAGCCTCCTGAGTAGCTAAGATTAACAGGTATAAGTCACTTTTGAAAGTATGTCCTTTCAAATTTACTACTGGTCCTAGGAGGATAAGCTCTGTAACCTGTAATGGAATATATGTTATAGTCATTTTCTCATTTTCTCCCAAGAATTATCCTTTTTTATTATCATGCATTGAATGAATCAGAAATCACATTTGAAAAATGAATGTAATTGCACCAGGCACTGGTGGCTCAGACCTGTTATCCTAGCTAAACAGGAGGCTGAGATCCGAGGATCACAGTTTGAAGCCAGTTTAGGGAGGAAAATCTATGAGACTGTTATCTTCACTAAACTACCAAAAAGACCAAAAAGAAGGAAGGAAGGAAGGAAGGAAGGAAGGAAGGAAGGAAGGAAGGAAGGAAGGAAGGAAGGGAGGGAGGGAGGGAGGGAGGGAGGGAGGGAGGGAGGGATAGAGGGAGGGAGGGAGGGGGAGAAGGAGGGAGGGAGGGGGAGAAGGAGGGAGGGAGGGGGAGAAGGAGGGAGGGAGGGGAGAGGGAGAGGGAGAGGGAGAGGGAGAGGGAGGGAGGGAGAGAGAGAGAGAGAGAGAGAGAGAGAGAACAGATGAAGGTATTAGAAATGACAAAGCAGTGGACCTGCTGATACTACAGGAAACCTCACTAGGACTAGACCCCTAAGCAACAAACAACTCAAGGAGTTAAAGCAATCCAGTTTTGGTGGCAGTTATCCAGAAAACTGTGATAAAAATCTGTAGCTTTATACTGTTAAATTTTGGAATAATGTATTATATAATGAAAACTCAGGAAGTGTGAAGTCCAAAAGGAATAGTGTGTGTGTGTGTGTGTGTGTGTGTGTGTGTGTGTGTGTGTGTGTGCCAATATTGGGTCCTGAACTTTGGGCCTGTGCACTGTCCCTGAGCAAAATACTTTGCTCAAGTACTCTACCACTTGAGCCACAGCACCACGTCTGGCTTTTTGTTAGCTAACTGGAAATAAAGTCTCATGATCTTTCCTGCCTGGGTTGACTTCAAACTCTGATCCTCAGAGCGCAGCCTGCAGAGTAGCTGAGATTACAGGCGTGAGCCACCAGGGCCTGACCCACAAGCAGTTATCTTAATCCCTTGGGCTGTGAATACCTTATTGTATGTCCATTATATTGGATGAGGAAGGACTTAAAGGTGACTTGAAAGGACCTCATTTATCCAGCCTGATGTCAAATGTCTTCCAGAGGACCACTGAGAAATGTCAAGACATTTGAAATCTATAGTGTACAGCAGGATTGTATGTTGTTATTTCTGTGAACTGTGATAGGAAAATCCTTATGAAGTTCGAAAACGCTGCCCACATCCATGAAAATAGTAGCGTCTCATTTCCACAGTGGAAACAGAGTTCCCAGGGCAGAATGGCTATCAGCAGAAAGCTCTGTTCCAATGAACTCATCCTGTCTAGACCAGCCCAGCATCAAAAGTGAAAACAGATGACTGAGCTATTTCCTTTTCTTTGAAACTTTGACCCTGCAATGTTCATTGATATGGCTTCAGAGCTAAGTATATGAAGGTTCATCAGAAAAATCAAGGCGAAAATTGCAAAGTCAGAGCGGGCAATGTGGCTTAGTGGTAGAGTGCTTGCCTTGTATGTATGAAGTCCTGGGTTCGATTCCTCCGTACCAGATAAACAGAAAAAGCCGGAAGTGGAGCTGTGGCTCAAGTGTAGCGTGCTCACCTTGAGCAAAAGAAGCTCAGGGACAGTGCCCAGGCCTCTAGTTCAAGCCCCAGGACCGGAAAAAAAAAAAAAAAGAATTGCAAAGCCAGAAGCACTACTTTAAATGAAGAATTAGAATAATTTAGTCAGGTGCTGGTGGCTCATGCCTGTAATCCTTCCTATTGAAGGGGCTGAGATATGAGGATCATGGTTCAAAGCCAGCTTGGGCAGGAAAGTTGGTGAGACTTTCCAATTATCTAGAAAAAGCCAGAAGTGGAGCTATGGTTTCAGCTGTAGAACGCTAGCCTTGAGCCAAAGAAGTTCAGTGCCCAGGCCCTGAGTTCAAGCCAAGGACCAGCTCACAGACACAAAAATATCTCACTTAAATTAGGGTACGTCTGGCTTCTGATGTAAAGCTGAAAGTTCTTTTAAGCAAATGTTATTTTTAGTTATTGCTGTCATTGCAAAAAGACTAATATCAAGAAATAGAATGATACAGTATGCGCTGCCAGGGACTGGTGGCTCACAGCCACAATCCCAGCCACTCAGAAGGCTGAGATCTAAGGACTGCAGTTCAAAGCCAGCTCAAGCAGGAAACTCCACAAGACTCTTACATCCAGTTAATTACCAAAAAGCCAGAAGTGGTAGAGTGGTAGCATTCAGCAAAAAAGCTGCCTAGTTTGTGAGTTCAAGCCCCAGGACTGTGTGTACACACAAAAAGAATTTCACGCCAGGTGCCGGTGGCTCATGCCTATAATCCTAGCTACTCAGGAGGCTGAGATCTGAGGATCACGGTTCAAAGCCAGCCCGGGCAAGAAAGCCCGTGAAACTCTTATCTCCAATAAAGCACCAGAAAACTGGAAGTGGCACTGTGGCTCAAGTGGTAGGGCACTAGCCTTGAGCTGAAGAGCTGAGGGACAGTGCTCAAGCCCAGAGTTCAAGCCCCATGACCGACAAAAAAAAAAGAATTTCATATGCTGAATTTCAGAGAATGTTTCATTTAAGGCCTTCACTCATAGCAACTGCTTAGAATCTCCCATGGATAAATAATCCACTTTGATTTATTTTTAAACTCAGCCTTTATAATAACTTCTTTCATAATAAATGCTAGTAAAAGCATTTCTTATCTCCTCTGTCACTTGACCTGAGGTTTTCAAAGTATTCCCACCAAAGAATTTGATGTCAAAAGAAGAAACCTTTTGATGTCAGTATACAGAATTAATCCACTGTCTGGAGTTTGGCTATACAGACCGGGATATTAACAACTGTTCAATTAAATGACAGCAGTTGTATTTGAAAGTTCTCCACGTGACCACAGACAAAGACTACACCCCCACTCACCACTTTCCAACTTTATTTTTCAGACTTACAAGCTGTATGGAAAGAAAATGAGCACAGAATGCAAAACCAGCTAAAGCCACCAGCACAATCATGTTCATTGCAGCATTGTTTAAACATAGCCAAGAGCTGGAATCAACGCAGACGCCTCTCAACAGACAAATGGATCAAGAAAATGTGGTATATGTACATAAGGGAATTCTATGCTTCCATCAGAAAGGATGGCATTGCCACATTCATAAGGAAATGGAAATACTTGGAAAAAAATATATTAAGTGAAGTAAGCCAGGCCCAAAGAAACATAGGCTGCATGGTTCCCTTCATGTATAATAACTACAATGTGCCTTTACTGAGCAGTGTGTTTGATAACACAGATGGGTGTAGAATGTTTTAGAACCATGCATCTAATTTAGTATTTAAGCAAATGAACATTCATTGTTTTCTAGCATCATGGCTACATTTACTCACTCATTTATATGTTCAGATAATACTTACTATTCATATATATATATATATATGTATATATATATATATATATATATATATACATATATATATATATATATATATATATAGTTGGGCATGGGGCCTGAGCTTGGGGCCTGGGCGCTGTCCCTCAGCTCTTCAGCTCATGGCAAGCGCTCTACCACTTGAGCCACAGTGCCAAATCTGGCTTTTTCTGCTTATGTGACACTGAGAAATTGAACCCAGGGCCTCATGCATGCCAGGCAAGGACTCTACCACTGAGCCACCTTCCCAGCCCTATTCATATATTTTTATATCAAGCAATAGACAAAACTCTGGGGTGGTAATGCCGGACAAGGCCGGTAAGATCTTCATGAAGAGTAGAGGCTTTTCTGAGCAGGCTTAGACAGTTCAAGCTATTGAGAGATATTTCTAAAAGTCGTCCAAATCAAAACAGATCTTGAATAAAAGAAGGAAGGAGGAAGGAAGAAAGGGAGAGAGGGAGGGAAAGAAAGAGAAAGAAAGAGTAGGAAGGAGGAACAAAGAAGAAAAGAAAAAAGAGAAGAGAAGAGGGGAGGGAAGACAGAAAAGGAAGGAGAGAGGAAAGGAATGAAGAAACAAAGAAAGAAAGATCAGGAAGGAGGGAAAGAGAAAAAGAAAGAGAAGAGAGGGGAGGGAAGAGGGGAAGACAGAAGGAGAGAGGAAAAGGGAAGGAAGGAACAAAGAAAGAGAAAAAGGAAGAAAAAAGAAAGAAAGAAAGGAAAAGAGAAAGAGAGAAGATGAGCAGGAGAGAGGGAAAAGAAACAGAGAAAAAGGAAAAGAGAAAAGAGAGGAGGGACGGAGGGAAGGAGAGAGGGAAAGAAGGATGGAAGGAAAGAATGAAGGAAGGAAGGAGGGAAGAAAGGAAGAAGGGAGGGAGGGAGGGAGACACAGAAGGGAAAGAAGAGTTAGAGATCAGAAGTAGCCATATAATCTTCATAAGGACCTGGCATCCCCTACATAACTCACGTTGCATTTCAAGAAGGATTATCTGGGAAGTTTCGGGCAGAGGTGACTTTGCCTTTCAGGGTGAAGCGGAGGCTTGCTCCGTGCCTGTGTTTTCTCTCCATAGATGATGAGCCCAAATCGATGATATCATCTGCCATTACACCTTTGCAAATAGTTCTGCCGTTATGAAACGGAAACTGGAACACACACAGGGGGGAAAGAGCACCGCAGACTAACAAAACACAATCCGCAAATGAACTCTGTTTGTGTTTCATAAAAGAGACATTTTCACACCTGGGAGACAGCGGTTACGGTTTTATAGCCAGATCATTTATGCAACTCTCTCTGTTGACGCTACTATTTTACATTCAATATTTGCTTGGTTTTTTTTTTTCTACTGAGAAACATAAACCAAATTCATCGTTATTTATTTTGCAAAATGTGCCTATGAGGTCTATTCCTTGCTTCGTTTGAGAAAAAGTTAAAGCCTTCAGGGTTAGAAATAAAAATGATCTTACAAAAAGGTTTTCTTCATGAGAAATGCATTCAAACAGCAATTTCTATTTATAGGTAAACATCTTCAAGTTGCCTGAGGAAATCTTAACCAGGAGCCAGTGGCTCCCACCTGTCAGCCCAGCTACTGAGGAGGCTGAGATCTGAGGATCGTGGTTCGAGGCCAGCCTGGGCAGGAAAGTTCCCGTGAGATAGAGGCCCTGAGTTCAATCTCCACAACTGACCAAAAAAGGAAAGAAAGAAGGAAAGAGAGATGGAAGGAAGGAAGGAAAGAAGGAAGGAAGAAAAGAAAAGAAAGAAAGAAAGAAATCTTATACAAACTCATAGTAAATCTAAGTGCTTTCCTCCTACCTGATCTGTGATTTGGTGTAGTCCAATTTGATGCATCCCAAGGAAAGCTGGACCAAGAAATAAATGAGAATTGTGGTTTAAAGCCAGCCTGGGCAGGAAAGTCTGTGAGACTCTTATTTCCAACTGATCACCGAAAAAGCCACAAGTGGAAGAGTATCAGTTATGAGCAAAAAAGCTAACAGACAGCACCAGGCCCTGAATTCAAGCCCCAAGCAGGTGTGTGAACACACACATGCACACACACACACACAATTTTATAGTAATAATCCATATAAACATTGCCTGGATTTGACTTTTCTCTGTCTCTAAATGTGGATCTATTTTTGAGCTCTCAATTCTGAAATATGCTTGTAGCTTTATAATAGCAAGTCTTGAAGTCCTACAGTAGAAATATTTCCATTTTTTTCAAGTTTGCTTTGCATTCTAGGTGCTTTGTATCTCCATATAAATTTTAGAATCATGTCAATTTCTCTTAAAAAATAGGATGCTTCTATGTATGATATAGATTTATAGATGAGTCTTGTCTCAATATTATATTATATTATTTATTTATTTATTTTGTTGGCCATGGGTGCTATTCACTGTCGCTGAGCTTTTTTTTGCTCAAGGCTAGCCCTCTACTACTCTGAGCCACAGATACACTTCCAATTTTTAGTGTTTCATTGGAGATAGAAATCTCAAGGCCATTCCCGCCCTGGCTGGCTTTGAACCCTGATCCTCAGATTTCAGCCCCCTGAGTATCTAGGATTACAGATCTGAGTTACCAGCACCCCGCTCCAGGATATTTTTCTTAAAGATTATGTTCTCTATGATGATTTTTCCTAAAGGCTGGTGCTGAGGCTTGAAATCAGGGCTTCCGACTTGTCCCTTAGCTTTTTCATTCAATGCTAGCACTCTACTCTTGGAGCCACAAGTCTACTTCCAACTTTTTGGTGGTTTAATGGAGATGAGAATCTCATGGACTTTCCTGCCCAGGATTGGCGTAGAAACATGATCCTCAGATCTCAGCCCCCTGAGTAGCCAGGGTTATACCTATGGGCCACCAAAGCCTGGCTTCTGAGCTTTGTTGCTAGTCTCTATCTGAAATTCACCTTTTCTCTCTTTACTATACAGTAACTCTTACTTACTTTTCAACATGTAGGTCTAGAAATAGCACTCAGGCAAGTCTTTCCAGCAAGTTCCTTAATTAATTCCTTGTTCAGAGCTCCATGATTAAGTATACATACATTACTGCCAGTTGGCTATGTTGTTTTATAGTCACGTAGCTTATTCAATAACTTGCACATAGTAAATTATTCTTGCTTTTCTGTGTGCATTTGCCATTCCTGGGACTTGAACTCAGGGCCTGAACATTGTCCCTGAGTTTATTTTGCTCAAGACTAGTGCTTTACAACTTGAACTACAGCTCCACTTCTGTCTTTCTGCTGGTTAACTGGTGGTGAGAATCTCATTGACTTTTTTTGCCCTGCCTGGCTTTGAACCAGGATCCTCAGGTCTCAGCCTCCTGAGTAGTAGAGACCACAGGCACAAGCCACCAATGCCTGGCCTCCTTACATATTTTTATCCGTCAAAGTCTCTATTGTCTGCCGAACATATTCCAGAGATTACATCTTAGCTGGGGGAAACAGAAACAAGCCTAGGCAGATAGGTGAATAGAATAATCACAGATGATGCCAGGTGATACAGAGATTAAAAAAAAAATTAAAGGCCCCAGACAAGGCACAACTACTTCACCTCAGAGGGAAGTGGGATTTTCAGGAAGTGACATCTAACCTGAACCAAAACCAAGGATACAAACAGTACCCGCAAGAGCCTGTGTGGGAAAAGAGTCTTTCATATGAATGAAGCAGGAGGTACAAAGGCCTTGGTGTGAAATCAAGGGCAGACAGAGGAAGTAATTATTGAACAAGCCAGCATGTATAGCAGAGGAGAGAGTCTGGAAAAACTTCTCAAAGATGACACTCGAGAAGATGAAAAGGGGTTATCCTGTCAGTCAAACCAGAGGGAAAATAGTCAAGGCAGAGCAAGTTACAAAAGGCAAAGAGAAATGCACAGCCAAGAAGACTGCCCAGTGGCAGTGGCTCACACCTGTCATCTTAGCCACTCAGGAGGAGGAGATCTGAGGATCAAGATTCCAAGTCAGCCTAGGCAGAAATGCCTGTGAGACTCTTATCTCCAATTAGCCAGCAGAAAGTAAGAAGTAGGGGTGGGTAGAAATGGTAGAGAGTAGAGCACCATCCTCGAGCAAAAAAAAAAAAAGCCTAGCAAGAACATGAGGCCCCGAGTTCAAGTCTCACTACTGGCACAAAACTAAACAAAAAGAAGAGTATGGTAGGAGGGATTTCAGAGGAGCCAAAAAACAGCATGGGTTTGGGGATAAAAAGAAAATGGGAAAACAGAAACTCTTGTGATGGACATTGAGATCAATAGGTAGAACAGAATATGTATGTGTATGTGTGTGTATGTAATGTGTGTGTGTGTATGTATGTATGTATGTATGTATGTATGTATGCATGTATATGGCTCACAGCTCACATCTGTAACCCTAGCTACTCAGGAGGCTGATATCTGAGGATTGTGGTCTGAAGCCAGCCTGGGCAGCAGTGTCCATGAGTCTCTTAACTCCAATTAACCACCTCCCCCCCCCCCCCAAAAAAAATAAGTTGAAGTGGAACTGTGGCTCAAGTATAGAACATTAGCCTTGAGCACAAAAGCTCAGGGATAGCATCCAGGGCCTGAGTTCAAGCCCCAGGACCAGCCCCAATTTAACAAATAAAATAAATAAAAAGAGCCAGACACGAGTTTCTCAGAGAACTGTAGGCCAGTGATCATGACTGACTGTATTAGTGATGGAAGAACAGGATCTTGTGTCTGAATTTAACGAGCGATGATCAAGCTCCGGTTCTGGCCTGAGTGTGTTCTGAACCTAGATCCTGAGATCTCAGTCTCCCAAGTAGCTAGGTGACAGGAGTGAGCCATGGGTGTGCAGCATCTTTAAGCTATCTGAGTACGTGGCTATATGAAGAGTCTGGAGCCCATCTTTGAAGCAGACCCTTTAACACATACCAGTTGGGTGACCTTGGAGAAATGTCACCCAAATCCAGCCTTTTGGCAAAATGGTAATAACAGGAAAGGGAAGAAATGCACCCACGAAGGAGTGAGGACCCAAGAATGTCTGTGGGCTGTGCCAGGGTGGCATGTTTGGCTAGAATGCCTTGTTAAGGGATGCGTAGGGTGCTCAGGGACAAGGGACTCCTCTGTATGCTTCATTGTCACCTCCAAAGTAAGAGTCCCTCATTATGTGGCCAGTGAGTATTTAAACGTGACTGGAAAGCCAGGCGCCAGGGGCTCACGCCTGTCATCCTAGCTGCTCAGAAGGCTGAGATCTGAAGTTGGTGGTTCAAAGCCAGCCCTGGCAGGCAAGTGTGTGAGCCTCTTATCTCTAATGAACCACCAGAAAACCGGAAGCAGAGCTGTGACTCAAAGTGATGAGTGAGAGACTTGAGCTGAAGAGCTCAGGGACAGTGCCCAGGCCCTGAGTTCAAGACCCACGACCAACAACAACAAAAAAGTGACTAGACTGAAATATACTGTGAGTTTAACTCATACTGGATTTTAGCAGGGTGTCAATAGCTCATGCCTGTCATCCTAGATACTCAGGAGGCTGAGATCTGAGGATGGAGGTTCAAAGCCAGCCTGGGCAGGAAAGTCTGTGAGACTCTGATCTCTAATAAACCACCAGAAAACCAGAAGTGGCACTGTGGCTCAAGTGGTAGAGCACCTGCCTTGAGCTGAAGAGCTGAGGGACAGCGCCCAGGCCCAGAGTTCAAGCCCCATGACTGACAAAAAAAAAAAGATATTTCCAGAGTACTGTTTTTAAGAATCTTAAAACATTTAATTTTTTAATATAAATAACTCACCTACCACACAGCTCCTCCTCTACTCTGCCTTATGTCCAGCCACAAATCAAACCTACAAAAAAGCTACCATTGTGCTCACTGTAAAACAAAGACTAGCAAAAGAAAGCATTTCACTTCCTCATTCTGACAGAACAAGAAAAAAGCTGAAAGGGATCATATATTTCAAGGAACTGTTTTTTCTTATTGGAATATAGAATTTTTTTCCTACAGCAAAAGCTCCTATGCACATACAATATAGGTATACATTTTTTTTTTTTTGGTCAGTCATAGGGCTTGAACTCTGGGCCTGGGCGCTGTCCCTCAGCTCTTCAGCTCCAGGTTAACGCTCTACCGCTTGAGCCATAGCACCACTTCTGGTTTGCTGAGTGGTTTACTGGAGATAAGAGTCTCACAGTAGTTTCCTGCCCAGGCTGGCTTTGAACCGTGATCCTCAGATCTCAGCCTCCTGAGTAGCTGGGATGACAGGCGTGAGCTACTGGCGCCTGGCCATACCTTTTTATTTTATTTTTTAAACAACCTCTAGACATTCTAGTTACATAGCTGGCTTTGCTGTTTTACTGCTCTTCTTGTTTTTGCCTTTTACTGGATAGTAACATTCTCAGTTTGGAAATTGCTGCATTCTGTCATAGTACATTGTTACTGTTTTGCTAATTTCCATCCTCATATATAACATATTGCATACAATGCTGTATATACTATGTAGTGTGTATGCAATATCCATATACTACCTATATTATCGAATAGTTTATATAATGCATTATATACATATTATATACATATATGGCATATATAATATATACTATTACTATACAGTAATATATTATATATACTATATATGTATTGTATATAACATAAAACAGTATATACTACAGATAGCAGATACACTACATATAGTGTATATATACTATATTCTATAGATACACTATATAGTAATATACAGTATGTTATATAGTACATATAGTAATATATATTATATACTATATTGTATATCATAATGTAGTATATACAACCTATATACTATATATAGTACTACATATTATACTATACAGTATATACTAATACTATATATGCCATATATAATGCTATATAAACTACATTAGTATGCATACTATATACTATATACAATATATATTACTATACACACTATATGTAGCATAGATAGTATATTCTAAAGAGTACAATAGTGCACTATATATTATGTATAGTAACATATACCATATATAGTATATGGACTATATACATATATATTGCATATTGTGTTATATACATTATATATGTGTATAATACACTGTGCATGACATATAGTATATATTAGCATATAATGCCACCTATTTAGCATAGTGCAAACTCCTCTCTCCTGCCAAGGGTATTTAACAAACCACTTTCACCATGCTTAAGCTGTTATTAATCAAGGTGAATTGATTGACGGTGTTGATCACTTGGGGGCTGATGACAATAATGATGAAGACAGAGTTCACCTTCTAGAAACACTGGCCTTCGCTTAGTTTGCACAGCTGAAGACGACTAGTTTCCTCTTTCTTTCCCTCTTACTGATTCTTGTGTCCCCGCTGGACGAGGCATACATTTCACTGCTTTCCTCCCTGCGGCACAGGAGGCCCTTGGTTCCCCTTCATCCAGCCATAGGTGCACCAGCAGTGAGAACACTGCCCAGCAGGCCAGGCGGCTCCCCACAGGGCTGCTACCAGGTGGTTGCTGTTGTCTTTGCTACGTGGCTCTCCAATGAGTCAGCGCTGCAGGGCCGTGCTGGAGCCTGGCACCAGGAGAGGGCTCTTCCTTGTCTTCAGAGTTTCAACGGGAAGCTCTAGGGAGGCACACGCAGAAGTGGAGAGAAGGGAGAGGGGAAACGGAAGCCCTGAGTCAGCAGGGCGGAGAGGCCCAGAGAAGGCGGGGAGGCCGGCAGCAGCAAGGACTGGAAAGTTAAACAGGGTGAAGGAAGTGGAGGCCAAGAGCTTTTGATCTGTGGTGGCTCAGTGGCTTGAGCTGACTCACGTATGCGCCAAAGCCAGGGGTCTTTATCTAGTTTTCTTCTGGTGTGTGTGTGTTTTACCATTTGAGCCACAGCGCCACTTCTGGCTTTTTCTGTGCATGTGGTACTGGGGAACTGAACCCAGGGCTTCATGCATGCTAGGCGAGCGCTCTACCACTGAGCCACCTTCGCAGTCCATGAGTCCATTTCTTTTAGAACAATGTCCCTCCCTTCCTTCCCTCTCTCCCCGTTTTCCCCTCCTGTGCCCACCCACAAATCACACAGTTCATTTTCCACGTTGTCTGGTGAGGACCACGGCTTCATTTGTTCACCCTCTGTCCAGTTCTGTGCCCGCTCCCCCTTCCAAACACAGATAAATGAGCAAATAAGACATAATGAACATAAGGCCTCTGGTCTCCATTTTGTGCAGTTCGTTTGGGTAAATATTATTTTCAATGATCAGAGGCACACAGGCCTTGCACCTTTGTATTTCTCTCCTAAGAGCGCCCTCCTGTTGTCTGTGTGTCTGTCTACAGTCCTGCGTCATGCACCATGTCCTGGGTATTTTACATCTAGCTTCTGTACATGAGACAACATGCACCGTTTGTGTCTCTGAACTTGACTTACCTGGCTTAACGTGATTTGTTCTAGGTCCATCCACTTCCCTGCAAATGACATTTACTTATGGTTAATTATTCTTTCTAATGGCTGTGTAAAATTCCATTGTGTATAGGTACCACTCTTTTCTGGATTTATGTCCTATCTTTTAAATGAACCTGGCTTCACGGAATTGTATGGTCATTTCTCTGTTCTTTGAATCCCTAAAGAAATGAATTAGCACACCACTAATTGGAACATTTACACTCTTAGTCGTTTTCGTTGAGCTCCTACAAGCCAAAGCAAAACCTGTCAGCTAACTCTCAAGTCCAAGTCACAATTGTTTGAATTTTCAATGTGTGTGTGTGTGTGTGTGTGTGCCAGCACTGGGGCTTGAATTCAGGGCCTAGGTGTTGCCTCTGAGCCTTTTTGCTCACTGCTAGTGCTCTGCCACTTTAGACACAGCTCAACTTCTGGCTTTTTGAAGGTAAGTCTCACTGACTTTCCTGTCCTGGCTGGCTTTGAACTGCTCTCCTCAAATCTCATACTTCCTGAGTATTTGGGATTACAGGCGTGAGCCACCAGCACCTGACAACACTGGGATTCTTCTAATGCTCTCTAGCTGATGATTCTACTTGAGGCAAAGGAGTGATCTTGCTTAATCTGCAAATGATTGACAACCAGGTGATGTGAGTGATTTTTTAAATACAAGGCCGTTTGGATTATTACCATTCTCATAATGGGAAGAAAATGTGGAGCAGAATGCAAGTTTGAGTAAAAGCCAAAGCAGGTGTGTTTGTGTGTGTGCGTGTATAAATTGTGTAATTCTGAAGCACTGTGTTACAAAAACTTAATTTCCTAGGTAACAAGATGTTTAATATGGATCTAGTATGCAACCTTTCTCAAGTGGATTCAAGAGGTGGAAACGAAGGTCATACACAGGAATAAGGAGACATCTTGAAGAATTTATTCTGATTTTTATTGCCAGTAGAAAGTCAGCCCTCCCTCCCTCCCTCTCTTCCTTTCCTCCCTCCCTTTCTTCCTTTCCTCCCTCCCTTCCTTCCTTCCTTTCTGCCTCACCCCCCCCCTTTCTTTTTGGTGCTGTTCCTGGGGCTGGAACTCAGAGCCTGGGTGCTGTCCCTGAGCTTTTCTACTCAAGGCTAGACTCTACCAGTTGAGCCACAGCACCACTTCTGGTTTTTTGGTTTTATTTTCTGGTTCATTGGTGATAAGAGTCTCATGGACTTTCCTGCCCAGGCTGGGTTTGAACCACGATCCTCCGATCTCAGCCTCCTGAGTAGCCAGGATTATAGGTGTGATCACCAGCACTCAGCCCAAAATCTATTTAGTTTTTTAAATGCTTTAGCATTATTCAAGTTTAAACTTGGGTTAGTGACATTTCTGTAAACATTTTCTTATTGTGCATGTAGCACATCATTCAACTCAGGAGTAATGTTTCTAATAAAAAGAATTTCAAACTGTCAAAATGATTTGATATTTCTCTTCTGCAGTGAGGTAATCAGGCAAAAAATAAATCATTTTTCTTCTGCAGTGAAAGCATTCACATTAGATAAGTAATTTGAAAGTGAAATGAGATTTTTACATAAACATTTTTATGCATTAATCTTTCTTGGCATTTTCCAGGAAAAAAATCATTATAAAAATTATGCACATATCAAAAATATGCATGACAAAGGGAAATAATGAAATCTTGAGAAGTATAAACTCACAACTCAGTGAAGGAGGGCAGGAGGAAGGGCAGAGGGAGGAGGGTAGCGGGAGGAGGGGGAGAGAGGAGGAAGAGAGAGAGGAGGAAGAAAATGAGGAAAGGGAGGAAGAGGAGGAGGAAGAAGAGGTAAAGGAGGAGAAGAGAAGGGGGAGGAGGGCAGGAGGAAGGACAGGAGGAAGAGCAGGGGAGGAGGGAAGGGGGGCAGGGGGAGGAGGAGGAGGAGAGGCAATGGAGTCTGAGCAGCTGAATGTCCAGCTGAACTCCTGAGGCCAGAGTGTCTGCCATGTCCAGGCAAAAGTCCTTTGAGTGCTGGGCCCTTTCTTGTTTCTCTGTTTTGTTTTGTTGTTGGTCATGGGGTTTGAACTCAGGGCCTGGGCGCCATCCCTGAGCTCTTTTGCTCAAGGCTGGTGCTCTACCACTTGAGTCACAGCGCCACTTCTGGCTTTTTTTTATGTGTGTGATTCACTGGTGATTAGAGTCTCATGGAGTTTCCTGCCTGGGCTAGCTTCAAATGGTGAGCCTCAGATCTCAGCCTCCTGAATAGGATTACAGACGTGAGCCACAAGCTTCACAGTACACCAGGGAGTGGCTTGGGGGTGCCTGTTCCTTATACCTAAAATAGTCCCCTCCTACCACCAAAAACACACAGGAGTGTGACATGCTTAGCAGCAAGTTTCTTAGGACCGACATTTTAACACCAGCCATAGATTGGCAGAATGAATGAGAAAAAGAGCTTGAGCCAGGTACCAATGCTCACGCCTGTCATCCCAGCCACTCAGGAGGCTGAGATCTGAGGATTGTGGTTTGAAGTCAGCCTAGGCAGGAAAGACTCTTTTCTCTAATGAATGAAATGGCGCTGTGACTCAAGTAGAAGAGCACCAGCTTTGAGCAAAAAAAAAAAAAAAAAAAAAAGCTCAGGGACAGTGCTCAGGCCCTGAGTTCCAGTCCCAGAGCTGGCACAAAAAAATAAGCAAAAAAAAAAAAAAAAAAAAAAAAAAAAGGAGCTAAGAAGGAAATTGTATTTTACCACATTCACTATCTCTAACAACAGTAATTTGGGTGTCCTATTTCTAAAATATTATGTCGTGACATTTTTAAGGCTAGAATGAAAATAAGAGAGGGAATCTTGTGAAAATAGAGGTGCTGTGGCTCAGGTGGTAGAGGGCTGGCCTTGAGCTGAAGAGCTGAGGGACAGCGCCCAGGCCCAGAGTTCAAGCCTAGACCGACCAAAAAAAAAAGGTACGTATCCTGTCAATGATTTCACTAGTCTTACTGGTGCTCCTCTGCCCCTACAATCACTTATGACAAGTGGGCTGTGTGTGTGTGTGTGTGTGTGTGTGTGTGTGTGTGTGTGTGTGTCCTGGGGCTTGAACTCAGGGCCTGGGTGCTGTCCTTGAGCTTTTTCACTCAAGGCTTGTGGCTTTACTCTTGAGCACCACTTCTGGCTTTCTGGTGGTTCACTGGAGACAAGAGTCTCACAGACTTTTCTGCTCAGGCTGGCTTTGAACGTAGTTCCTTGGATCTCAGCCTCCTGAGTAGCTAGGATTACCACATGAGCCATCACAGCCCAGTCTGGCCATTAACTTTTAAAAACAAAATACAAAAATGAAAAATACAAGGGACATCACATTCTGATACCAGGAGAAATGGACAAATGGACAATTCTCTTACCCTTGCTTGTTTTGGGGCGATTTTTCCCCCCAGAAACATATTTATTATACCTGTTTTCTTGGTTGACTGCATTTTTACTCAGTGCATTTTAGAATATCTTTGAAATTTTTTTTTTTTTTTTTGGTTGGTCATAGGCTGGAAGTCTGGGCCTGGGCGCTGTCCCTCAGCTCTTCAGCTCAAGGCTAGCGTTCTACCACTTGAGTCACAGCGCCACTTCCGGCTTTTTCTGCTTATGTGATGCTGAGAAATCAAACCCAGGGCCTCATGCATGCAAGGCAAGCGCTCTACCCCTGAGCCACCTTCCCAGCCCTAGAATATCTTTACCTGTTTTCTCAGTTAGCAAATTTGTTCGCTGGAAAATCCACAGTGAGCAGAAACAGAAGCAAACCTCAGGTCTTGCACAACCGAATTTCTAGTCAAAGAAGACATACATTGCAAAACCTCTAGGGTGAGCAACGGTGACAGGTCCTGTGGGAACAGACACAGAGAAGAGGGTTCTGGAATAAAAGTTGCTTCTTAAAAAAAAAAAAGTAGCTTGCTGGGAACTGATGGCTCACGCCTGTAATCCCAGCTACTTAGGAGGCTGAGATCTGAGGATCACAGTTTGAGGCCAGCCTGGGAAGGAAAGTTCATGAGACTCATCACCAATGAACCAGCTGAGGGACAGTGTCCAGACCCAGAGTTCAAGCCCCACAACTGACAAAATAGAAAGAATGAAAGAACAAAGAAAAGAAAGAAGGAAGGAAGGAAGGAAGGAAGGAAGGAAGGAAGGAAGGAAGGGAAAAAAGAAAATGAGACAGGGAAGAAAAAGGAGAGGAAAAAAGGGTGGGAGGGAGGGAAGGAGGAAAAGAGATAAAAGAAAGGAAGGAAGGAAGGAAGAGAAAGAGAAGAAAATGAGAGACAGGGAAGAAAGAGGAGAGGAAAAAAGGGAGGAAGGGAGGGAAGGAGGAAAAGAGATAGTTGCAAGGAAGAAAGGAAAGAAAAGAGGGAGAAAGAAAAAAACAGAAAAAGAAAAACGTTAGAGGAAAGGTAGGCAAGGAGGTGAAAAAGACAGAGAATGAGAGAAAGAAAGAGAGCTAGGTTCCGGTGGCTCACACCTATAATCCCAGCTACTTGGGAGGCTGAGATCTGAGGATCATGTTTCAAAGCCAGGCTGGGCAGAAAAGTCTGTGAGACTCTGATCTCCAGTGAACCACCAAAAAGCAGGAAGTGGTGCTGTGGCTCAAGTGGTACAGCGTTCCCCTAAGCTGAAGAGCTCAGGGACAGTGCCCAGGCCCTGAGTTCAAGCCTTAGGATTGGCAAAAAAAAAAAACAAACAAAAAAATCTGGAAGTAGAGCTATGACTCAAGTGGTGGAAGGCCAGCATTGAGCAAAAAAGCTCAGGAACAGTGCCCAGGGACAGAGTTCAAGGCCCGGAGTGGCACTCATGTGCACGCGCGCACACACACACATACACACACACACACACACACACACACACACACACACACACACAGAGTTATTTAGGAAGAGCTGGGCTCTCTCAGGAACAGCGCCCAGGGACAGAGTTCAAGGCCCGGAGTGGCACTCATGTGCACGCGCGCGCGCACACACACACACACATACACACACACACACACACACACACACACACACACACAGAGTTATTTAGGAAGAGCTGGGCTCTGTGGCTCTTCCCTATCATCTTAGCTAGGCCAGCCAGGGCACATGGTTGTGTGATCCTATCTTAACCAGTGGGCTGGGCATCATAGCATATGCCTGGACATCCCAGCTATCTGGAAGGTATAAACAGGAGGTCAGAAGTCCAGAGACCAGGCATGGCATCTGAACAGAATAGAGCAGCAGGTGTGTACAAAACAGAGGATTTCTAGAGGTTATCAAAGTACGTTATCATTAAAAAATGGATGTCTCCTCTAAAAATAAAAAAATATAGTGACCACAAAGTAATCTTTAAATAAATGGATGTTTATTCATTTAACAAAACCTGCCCACTACCAGACACTTTTCTAAATTCCGTAAGAAGTGATTTATCAGTGAGCTGGGTCAGTTTAAAAGCTGATTTTACAAGATGACCCAAACAGACAGGAGGATTAGAACACTCTAAATAAAGATCTAGGCTCAGGGGTCAGAGGGTGCAGAGATGCTGTCATTCAGCAAGCCACCATATGATGGAGTGTCTTATTTAGGTCAGGCATTTCAGTGTTAGCCCTAGAAATTTAGTAGCAAAGTACACAAAAACCCCTGCTCCTCAAGGGTTACAATTTGGTAGAATGAGAGAGAGAGATCAGAACACAAATTAAGTTCATACATTTGCGGGTGGCAAGTGTTCTTTAGTTTTTAGTAAAGCAGGAAGGGAATTAGTATTTGGAAACTGTATTTAAAATGACCTTTGGGCTAGGCATGTAGCTCAGTGGTAGAGTGCTTGCCTAGCATACATGAAGCCCTGGGTTCGATTCCTCAGTACCACATATACAGAAAAAGCACTGTGGCTCAAGTGGCAGAGCGCTAGACTTGAGCTGAAGAGCTTAGGAACAGCATCCAGGCTCTGGGTTCAAGCCACAGGACTGGCTATAAAGACATAAATAAGGAAGACCTTATTTTCAAAAAAGGACCTGGGCACCAGTGGCTCATGCCTGTAATCCTAGCTACTCAAGAGGATGAAATATAAGGACTGTACTTCAAAGCCAACCTGGGCATGAGACTCTTATCTCCAATGAACCATCATAAAACTGGAAGTGGTGCTATGGCTTAAAGTGGTGGAGTACTTGCCTTGAGCAGAAAGCTCAGGGACAGTGCTCAGGCCCTGAGTTCAAGACCCACAACTGACAACTGACAGAAAGAAAGAGAGAGAGAGAGAGAGAGAGAGAGAGAGAGAGAGAGAGAGAGAGAGAGAGAGAGAGAGAGAGAGAGAGAAACATTGAGCCAGGTGGCAGTGACTCAGGAGGCTCAGATCTGAGGATCAAGGATCAAGGTTCGAAGACAGCCTGGAAAGATAAACCATAGAGACTCTTTAATTAACCAGCAAAAACTGGATATGGAGGTGTGGCTTAAACAGTACAGCACTAGCCTTGTGTGAGAAAGCTAAGAGTGCTAGGCCCCCAGTTTAAGACCCACGACCAGCACAAAACCAAAACAGACATAAAACATGTTTGAACAAAGACTTAAATGGTGCCAGAGGGGGGACAAATTCTGTTTCTGCTCAAGCACCGAACCTGGGATTTTCTTTTTCTGTGTGTGTGTGTGTGTGTACTTGTACTGAACTCAGGGCTTTATGCTTCTTTTATTTTATTTTTTTGCAGAAGACTGGTACTCTACTACTATGGCCACAGCTCCACTTCCAGCTTTTTGCTGGTAATTGGAGACAAGCGTCTCAAGGACTTTCCCTTCTTGGCTGACTGGAATTGTTCTGACTGGTTGGGATTACAGGCAGGAGCTACCAGTGCCAGACTATAGCACGCTCTTTCTTTCTTTTTCTTCCTTCTTCCTTTCTTAACCAACTTCCTTCCTTTCTTCCCCCCCCCCCCCCCCCCACTCTTTGTCTTTCTTCCAATTCTGGGGCTTGAAGTCAGGGCCTGGGCACGGTCCCTGAGTTTCTTTTGCTCAAGGCTAGCACTCTACCACTTGAACCACAGCACCATTTCTGGCTTTTTCTGAGTAGTTTATTGGATAGAAGAGTCTCACAGACTTTCCTGTCTGGGCTGGCTTTGAACCTTGATCCTCAGGTCTCAGCCTCCTGAGTAGCTAGGATGATAGGCGTGAGCTACCAGCTAGCATTTTCAAACAACACCAGGGACCAGCGTGCCTATCTGAAAGCCTGGGAGGGAGAAACAGCTCAAAGGCAGAGGAAGGGAGGACCATACATTCTAAGATGTTATGCAGGATTTTGAGAAGGACTTTGCTTTTATGTTAAGTGGAGTGGTGGCTATGGAGTTGTTCAGAAGCAACTGAGTCACTGCTCCCTTTCTGGCTAATTTGTGGTGGTTCATTGGAGATGAGTCTCATGGATTTTTCTGCCCAAGCTGGCTTTGAAATGCAAACTTTAGATTTCTGTCTCTTGAATAGCTAGGATTACAGGCATGAACCACACCAACACCTGGCTAATTTTTTGTTGTTGTTGTTGGTCATGGGGCTTGAACTCTGGGCCTGGGTGCTCTTCAGCTCACAGCTGGTGCTCTACCACTTGAGCCACAGTGCCACTTCCAGTTTTCTGAGTGGTTTACTGGAGGTAAGAGTCTCACAGACTTTCCTGCCTGGGCTGGCTTTGAACGGAGATCCTCAGATCTCAGCCTCCTGAGTAGCTGGGATGACAGGCGTGAGCCACCAGTGCCCGGCTTTGGCTCAATTTTTTAATCTCTCTAGATTACTTCATCTGCAAAATCATGTAAAAAAAATATCACTCAACTCCTCCGGCTGTTATGATGATTAAATGGTATGTGGGCAGCATTTAGCAAATACTTGGCATCAACCAGGCCAATTCCTTTCTCCTCCTTGTCTGTCATCTGTCTCTTCTGCCTCCTACCTGGTGCCAGGAGAGACAGGGTGGCAGGGAGAAGGCTGGACTGTGAAGGTGTGAGAAGTTTCATAAGGCTTTCCTTAGCTGACTGCCATCCTCGCAGGGTCCAGTGACTGTGTCTGCTCTGTGTGTGTGTGTGCGTGTGCATGTGTGTGTGCGTGTGTGTCAGCTGTGTGTCTACTCTGTGTGTCTGCTGTATGTCTGCTCTGTGCGTGTCTGCTCTGTGTGCATGTGTGTCTGCTGTGTGTGCGTGTCTGTTTTGTGTGCCTGCTGTGAGTGTGCATGTCTGCTCTGTGTGCGTGTCTGCTGTGTGTGTGCCTGCTCTGTGTGTCTGCTGTGTGTGTGCGCGCGTGTTTGTCTGCTGTGTCTTATGTGTGCGTGTGTGCCTGCTGTGTCTGTTTGTGCGTGTGCTGTACGTGTGCGTGTCTGCTGTTTGTGCGTGTGCTGTATGTGTGTGTCTGCTGTGTGTGCGTCTGCTCTGTATGTGTGTGTGCGTGTGTCTGCAGTGTGTCTGTGTTTGTGTCTGCTGTGTGTGCATGTGCTGTGTCTGTGTGTGTCTGCGCTGTGTCTGTGTGTGTCTGCTGTGTCTGTGTGTGTGTCTGCTGTTTGTGCATGTGCTGTGTCTGTGGTGTGCTCGCGTGTCAGTCCAGGAGCTGGGACGCAGGGCCTGGGCGCCGTCCCGGGCTTCTGTGCTCACGGCTGGCTTCTCTCCCGCCTGTCCCAGACCCGCTTCCCTCTCCTTGGGAGTCTCGGGGACCTTCCTGCCCGGGCTGTCTGTGACCTGCGGGCCTCGGACGCGGCCTTCATCCGGGCAGCTGGCTGTGACCCGCGGGCCTCGGACGCGGCCTTCATCCGGGCAGCTGGCTGAGGGGCCCGCGTCCCTCAGCGCTCGCAGGCCTGCGGCTGCTTACCTTCCACCGTCACAGCCCGCCTCTCACGAGCGGCCCTGCACACTTCCCGTCCGACCTCACGGTACCTACGCCGCGGTGTCACCGCGGGGCCCAGCGGCGCACGGCGGCAGGGCGGCCGGCGAGCCGCGGGCGCGCGCCTCCCGCAGGCCCCGCCCCTCCGCGCACTTCCGCTTCCCCCCCCCCCCCCCCGCCGCCTCAGGCCCGCCCCTCCCTCTCGGCCGCACAGCCTGCCATCCAAGCCACGCCCCCTTCTCCTCCCCGCTACCTTTCTCTTCCGGCACCGCCCCCTCTCCCTCTCTCTCCCCCCGCCTGTCCTTGGCGTCGGCTCCGCCCCCTCCGCACTTGCCCGCCCTCCAGGCTCCGCCGTCCGCGTCCTCAGGCCCCGCCCCCTCCCCTTGCCCCGCCCACTCCGCGGCGTCGCCCGCGCTGCCCGCCCTCGGCTCTCCCCGCCCCGCCCTCCGCCGCTCCCTGCCGGGCGCGCGTCTGAGGCGGCGTCGAGCGCCGAGCGCGTCGGTCGCTGTGCTCGGCGCGGCCGGCGGGCCTGCAGGCGCTCATCGGTGCGCTCGGAGCTCGGCGAGGCGAGGCGGCGGCGGCGGCGGCGGAGGCGGCGGCGGCGGCGGCGGCGGCGGAGGCGAGCGGGGAGTCCGGGCTCCCGCCGCGCCCTTTCGGAAGCGGGAGCGAGCTTGGCGGCGCGGGCCCTGGGGAGGCGGCCGGCCGGAGGCCCGAGGCCCGGCGGCTCCAGGTGCGGCGGGCGGCCGGGCGGGCGGGCGCGGGGCCTGGGCGCGGGGCCGGGCCGGGCCGGGCCGGGCGGCGGGGCCGGGCGGCGGGGCCGGGCGAGGCCGCTTCCTGGCCCCGCACCTCCGCCCTCCGCCCCGCGCCCCGCCCCGCCGGGCCCGGCCGCCGTCCCGGGGGGGGGGGGAGGGGGAGGGAGGGGGAGGGCGGACCCCGGACCCCCCCACCCCCCCAACCCCCCCTCCGGACTCGGGCTGCGGGTCCCCCGGGGGAGGGGGGCTCGGGTCCCAGGAAGTGGGGGGGGCGGGGGTCCCCTCCCCCCCGCAGGTCATTGTCTGGGGTGGGGGGGCGCCCTCCCCCTCCCCCAGCCGCTCCCCTCCCCCGGGCTGTGACATTGCGGTGGCCACAAAGGAGGAGGTGAGGGAGGTGATGGCGATGATGATGATGATGGTGGTGATGATGATGGCGGTGATGGTGATGATGGTGATGATGATGATGGTGATGGTGATGATGATGGCGGTGATGGTGATGATGATGGTGATGATGGTGATGGTGATGATGGTGATGGTGATGGTGATGATGGTGATGATGATGGCGGTGATGGTGATGATGGTGATGATGATGGCGGTGATGGTGATGATGGTGATGGTGATGGTGATGATGATGGTGATGATGGTGATGGTGATGGTGATGGTGGTGGTGGTGATGGTGATGGTGATGATGATGGTGGTGGTGGTGATGATGATGGTGATGATGATGATGATGATGATGATGATGATGATGATGATGATGATGGTGACGGTGATGGTGAAGGCCACAGCCGTGAGAAGGAAAAAGTTCATCCTCCACCCCCAAGCCGGGTGCTGGGACCCTTAGCTCCCCAGGGAGGCTGAGAGCTGGGGGGGGGTGGAATCAGGGGGTTCGAGTACACCTCCAGGCAAGAACGTCTGGGAGGCATCGAGCCGTGGACAGCCGGTCCGTGGAGGCATGGCTCGAGTGGGAGAGCACCATCCCTGAAGGAAGCCTCTCGGGCCCTGAGTTCAAACCTCCAGACGAGCACAGGATGGATGGATGGGTGGGGTGGGGGGGGGACGATGGGCGGGGACGTTAACCCCTGAAGAAAATGTGCTTTGTTTGTTTCCAGTTCAAGCCCAACACCAGGAGGGAAAAATAAATAAATAAAAAGGAAGGAGCAGAAGCTGGGCCTTTTCCTGGATTATTTGAGTGTTCACATAGCCCAAGCTGAAACAGTGCCTAGCGCTGGATGCGCCCTTCTTCCTGTTTTACCTGCATCCCTAGCCGCTGGTCCCTTCTAAAAGTTAGTTCATGCCCGATGGCACCAGCAAGGAAATACCTAGGCCTATGGAAGTTCTAAGCCAGCAAAGCCTGGAGTTAAAAAGACAAAAAAATAATAAGGTGTTTTGTGTCACACAGTGTAAGATGCTGTGCTTGTAACATCACCGGGAAAAAGGATCTAACAAGACATTTGTCAAGGGGAAGAGAAAAGTCTTATTTGCAAGAGTCATCTCAGAATGTAACCATATTGTGCCATATAACAACCTTGCTTTCCCTCTTCGGTGACTGGGCTTCAAAACTGACAGCACATTTCTGTGTCTGAGCTGGGAACCACTGGGTACTGTGTCGCTACCCATCCAAGGCTGGGCTTTAAGAGATGGTAGATCATAATTTAGCTTCAAGGCAAATAAGAGGCAATAGTTTGTCTTCATATTAACTTGGTGGGAGTGAATGCCAGTTACATCTCCTCACTTGTATAACTTGGGGTGAAGAGACACTTTGTGGCTCATAATCTACCTGAATGAGACTCTGGAGCCCTGTTCATCCCTGTGAATTGAAATATTACTTGGTTAAAAAACAAACAAAAACCTGATTCAGGGTTTCTTTTTCTTCCAGTTAACACCACACAGTATAGGCACATAGACCAAGATGTGTGTGTCTTATTAGAATACATACACAACTAATATGTAGTCTTTCCTCTATCCTAAATTAGCAAACTTTTCTAGTCTTTGCTTTATATTTAAAAATTATGGAAGGACTTGAAATCCTTTGCTTGGAGACTTAACTATTTACCATAGTAGGAAAACAATTTCAAAATTCTGTCAACTTAGAACTAGGAAGATCATGCCTGATTTGGTAGCAGGAATAATTTTTTAAAAAATGAAAAACAACTTGTCTAAAAGCAAAATCAAAAAAAAAAAAGTAGCATTGATTCACACTTCAGCCAATCTGTCTCATGTCCCTGTTCTTGAACACAGGACATATGTAATCGCCTAGCTGCAGCTGTGTATTCAGCCTCTAGTTTTTGTGAGCGCAAGAGCAACTCAGTATTACCGTGAAAATAATTTCGAATCCCCCTTCTTTGCCATCTAGAAGGAGATAGCAAAGGGAAACTCCTTGGCTTGCCTTCCTTGCTATCCCATTTGCCTGGGCCTTCTTTCCTTCCTTTCTTTTTGTCGCTCCTGGGGCCTTGATCCTGTCCCTGAGCTGCTTTTGTTCAAGGCTAGTGCTCTGTCACTTGAACTTGGTAGAGATGAGTCTCATGGATTTTCCTGCCTGGGCTGGTTTCAAACTGCAGTCCTCAGATCTCAGCCTCCTGAGGAGCCAGGATTACAGGTATGAGCCACTGGCCCCAGGCTACTGTGGCCTTTTTTTTTTGGCCAATCCTGGGATTTGAACTCAGGGCCTGGGTGCTGTCCCTGAGCTTTAAGCTCAAGGCTAGCGCTCTACCACTTGAGCCACAGTGCCACTTCTGGCTTTTTCTGTGTCTGTGGTGCTGAGGAATCGAACCCAGGGCTTCCTGCATGCTAGGTGAGCACTCTACCACTGAGCCACCTTCCCAGCCCCTGCTGTGGCCTTCTTTTAGAATAATATGTAGGGCAAGATAGGCTTGTGGTAGTTCTCAGCCCTGCCCACACAGCAGCTAGTGTGAAGGTGGGCCAGAATAGAGCAGAAGCTGGGCTGTACAGTGCTCTTTGTGGGCAAGGCGGAGGGGTACGGAAAAGGGAGATGCTTAGCATGTTGGTGAGACAAATGACTTTTAAAAAACATCCTGGTGCCTGTTTGAATAACTCTTCAGTCCCTAGGAAACTCCGTGGGTCCAGCATTTATGTACCACGCGTACACATTCATATCCTTGTGACGTCTCCCTGCATTTTGTCCCGTATTTGCAATGATACGTTCCATGGGAAGAGACACAAAATTGGACATACTCATTTCAAAGTGTTTTCAGTAGCTGACCAAACACTGTCCACTGTTTTTCCAATCCTGAGATGGGCCAGTGTCTAGATTGTCCATATGTATTCCATTTGGGAGATTAGCACGCTGGGGGGTTGGTCAGAGTCCCACGAATCGTTGAGAAAGATCCACTTGCGTCTTCAGAAGTTTTTTTTTTTTCTCACTGAAAATTGTGTATGTCGATTTGCATTTATTATATCTTTAAAGTTGTGTTGACTTCCACCTATTCCATTTTTGCAGTTGTGTGGACAGCTGTTAGATATTTTTCTTGTACTAATGTAGGATTGTATATTGATGGATGATGATCCGATCAGCTAGTTTGAATAATCCAAACTTCTCTGAACACTCCCCCTCCTCCCCTTTTAACCTTTTTTTTTTTTTTTTTTTTGCCACAAATACTTTCTAGATCAAAAAGTCTTATTAGAGGCTGGGCGCTAGTGGACTCATGCCTGTAATCCCAGCTACTCAGGAGGCTGAGATCTGAGGATTGCGGTTTGAAGCCACCCTGGGGAGCAAAGTCCACAAAACTCCTATGTCCAGTTAACTACCAAAAATATGAGAATGGAGCTGTGGCTCAGGCACTAGTGTTGAGGATAAAAGCTCAGGGATAAGCGCCCAGGCCCTGAGTTCAAGCCCCCTGAAAGACTAGGCACAGAAGCAAAAACAATCACCAGTTATTCTGTATGCATTTCTCATAAATATCCATGGGGGATTTTGTAACTGAAGCGCAGCTTATTGCTGTAAGTCAATTTCAGAATTACCTTGTACTTTTTCATTTCAAGGTGAGTTCATGATAAAAGGCTGGCACTGGTGGCTCACACCTGTAATTCTATTTACTCTGGAGGCTGAGATCTGAGGGTCACCATTTGCAGCCAGCCAAGGCAGGAAAGACAATGAGACTCAACTCCAACAAACAACTTAGAAAAAAAATGGGAAGTTCCATTGTGGCTCAAGTGGTAGAGTGCTGGCCTCAACTGAAGAAGTTGAGAGACAGCGCCCAGGCCCCGAGTTTAAGATCCATAACCAGCACCCAAGGAACAAAAAAGCATGCGTACAGTTCTTTGGTAGAGTATTAACCCTGCGTGTGGCACGTACTCATTGACTCACGGTTCCATTGTTTTTTCTGTTATAAGGTCTGCTGAAAATGACTGAATATAAACTTGTGGTAGTTGGAGCTGGTGGCGTAGGCAAGAGCGCCTTGACGATTCAGCTAATTCAGAATCACTTTGTGGACGAATATGACCCGACTATAGAGGTAACGCGTGATTTAACGTACTCCATCCTGCCTCACAGGTCCAGGACCATCCTGGGTACCAAAAACAAAGAAGAGGAAAGAATCTCCATGCCGCCTCACAGGTCCAGGACCATCCTGGGTACCAAAAACAAAGAAGAGGAAAGAAAGAGGTTTCTCCGATTACTTCTGTGTGTCCTTAACTGGAAAGGGAGTGACCTGATGACTGAAATGTCCTTTGGTTTCAAATAACTAAAGAGAGGTGCAAATGTAGATATGGGAGCCCCCTTTTTTTCTGCGGCCTATTCTCATGGTGCTCCCTGTGCATTTTGATTGAAAGTGGCTTGCAGGGTTTTTTTGAAAGGGTGAGAATGTGCCTGTGTATTCTGTCTGTACCTGAACGTCATCCTCCTGAATATAGCTTTGTGTTTATGTGCTTCTCAGCAATTTGATGTGACACGTAGAGGTTTGATTGATTGAAGTGGATTGCTAAAATACAGTCATCTGATGGTTGAGGGTTTTTTTTTTGTTGTTGTTGTGTGGGTCAAGAGTTTGAGCTCAGGGCCTTGAGCTCTTGCTCAACTTGTTTGCTTTTGACTGGTGCTCTCCCACTTGAACCTCACCTGTAATCCAGCGTTTTGCTAGTTAATTGAAGGTAGACTGTCATGGAATTTCCTGCCCGGGTTGACATTGCACCCTGATCCTCAGGACTCAGCTTCCTGAGTAGCCAGGATTATAGGTATGAGCCAGGAGTGCCCATGTATTATTTGTTTTTTTCTTTGGCAGTATGAGGATTGGAACTTAGGACCTTTCTGTGATTTTTTTTTTTTCAGGCTGGTGAGATTCCACTGAATCACACCCCCAGCAAGATTGTTAAATTTAGTACAATTTGATTTAGTAAGCTTTTCCGAATTACTTTCAGACTTAGACAAGTTTTATGAAAACTTGGCAAAATAAAGACCAACTACTTATTGTTAGAAAGCAGCCTGGGAGACATCAGCCAGGATAGTTGTGTTTGCTGGTGGCGGCAGACCGCTTGTATTAACCAAGCTCATTGCATACGGATTAACCTAATCTCAAAAACCTGCAAGAAGCCGGGCAGCAGTGGTTTACATCTGCAATCCTAGCTACTTGGGAGGCTGAGATCTGAGGAATCAAAGTTCAAAGCCAGCCTGGGCAGCAAAGTCTGTGAGACTCTTATTTCCAGTGAGCTGTGAATCAAGTGGTAGAGTGCTAGTCTTGAGCACAAAAGCTCAGGGATGGCGCCCAGACTCAGAGTTCAAGCCCCAGGACTGGAGGAAAAAAAAAAAAGTTTATATAAGGCCGCGTACTGTAGCTTCCCTTGTTAACTCATATTATATTTATTTTTGTTCCTCTGGTATTAACTGTATCAGCTTGACTTTGAGGTAGATTCTTCCTTAGACATATTTAACCTTAGGCTAAACAATCTCAATCCCTTTTAAGTCATTTTCAAATGTATCAATTTTTAAAAATCCCTTCTGAAGAATTTCCTAGATCTTTCTTGGAGTCAGACAGTGGGATAAAGAACACATCGAAAGGCCCTCTTGCCCACTGTGGTTTGTAATGTTTTGTGGGTTTTTTTTTGCCCAGTCTTGAACTCAGGGCCTAAGTGCTGTCTCTGAGCTTCTTTTATTCAGCCGAGTAGTGCTCGACCAACTGAGCCACAGCACCACTTCCTGCTTTTTTTTTTTTTAATTGGAGTTAAGTCTTATGGACTTTTCTGCCCAGGCTATCAAGGAACGCAATCCTCAGATCTCAGCCTCCTGTGTAGCTAGGATTACAGGCGTGAACCACCACTCTGGCTGTTGGTAATGTCTTGAAGAAACATTGCTTAGGTAGATTCTGAGGGCATGGCTGAATTTGGGCCATAATTGAGATAGACTTTAAGGTTTGATTGTACTAACCTCATAAGAAAGTAGTACATACTTTTGACAGTACCAAAAAATGGTGAAATAATGCTCATTTTTGCCAAGCTTTGACTTAGAGTAGAGACTTGTGTTTGACTTCTAGCTTTCAGAGTTTGCCTTCATGAAGGAAATTGTCTTACCTGAAGTGGCTGCCTGGGTCTTTGTGTATTTGTGCTGTTACAGTTTTCGTTTTATCTTGATTGATGAGCAAGAAGTTCATACATTTCAATCTGTAGTCCTAACCCAAGATTATTGGGCATGCCCTCTTTGAATTCAGATGGAAAAGGGAGTTTTGTAAATTGCAGGCAAAACGTTTCCTGAGATTTGAAAGATGTTGTGAAAGCCTGAGACATCTTATTTTTCTCTTTCCCACCAGTGATCATAAATGTCCTAAGAATGCAGCAGTGCATGAATATGATAAAATTAGTTAGAAAACGCTTTACTGCATAGGGATGCCATTGACCAAAGTACCTTGCTGTATTCATAAACTGTTTTGTTCAGTGACAACTCCTTTGTACAACTACTTAAAGACAATAATAAGAAAAAAGATAAACCTTGTGCTCAAAATTGGTGAACTCATTCATTTCTTGAAATAAGCTTCAGCCATTTATGGTCTTAAACCTGTTACTCTGAACGTGATGTTTGCCAAGTGAGAAGACTTCATTGGGAAACACTAGTTACAAACTGTGAACTTTGAAACGGACATTCCTTCACGTAGCTCAGCTACCTGGGGAAAGGGATCTGAGATGATCACTTATCTCACGCATAATAGTGTGTGTCAGGGAACTGTTAAGATCTTGGTGTAGGTCACTTGTAAGAAATGTAAGAGACGTTGTTTGAGTAAAAATGCTGAGTCCATGTAACTGTAAAAACTAAAAAGGAGGATGAAAGAGTTCACTGTAACTGTTCGGCTTGGGGTTTTGTTTTGTTTTGTTTTGTTTTTAGTCTTAGTGAACTCAGACTGAGGGCTGGCCCTGAGCTTTTTCTGTCAAGGCTCTATCACTTGAGCCACACTCCCACTTCTGACTTTTTGGTGGAAAGTTGGAACTAAGAGTCTCATAGGCTTTCCTTTCCAGGCTGGTTTTGAACCTCCGTCCTCAGATCTCAGCCACCTCAGTAGCTAGGATTACAGTTGTGAGCCACTGGCACCTGGCCGCTATTAGGTTTTGATTGCAGATTCATGTGATTGGGGAGAAAATTAGAAATGGTATAAACTCTGCAAATCTGGAAATCTATCCCATTTTCCCCCGCCCGCATTCATGAATTAATACTATTCATTTTTAATGATTTGGAATTTGAGAGCAGTTTGCTTGTGGCAGGTAAGAAAGGGTAATCATTGCTTCTTTTATGGATAAAAACTGGGTCTCAGAGAGGTCCAGACGTACCTATGAAGACTCATCTATAAGCATACTTAAGGTTTCTGAAAACAAGTAGAGTTTCCGCTGTATCTTGTATCACTCTTAAAATAGGACAGTGAAGTGGAGCTGTGGCTCAAGTGGTAGAGCACTGCCCTTGAGCAGAGTAGCTCAGGGGACTGCGCTCAGGCCCTGAGTTCGAGCCCTGACACAAAAATGAATGAATGAATAGATAAATGAGAAACTGATCTTTCATATACCAAGAAAAGAAACTTTAGCAGAATTTGAATTTTTGCTTTAGAGCTATATCTTTATAGCAGAGATATGATCCCAAAATAGAGGCATGGCACATGGGGTGCATTCACATTGAAGCCAGGTCTGTGATCACCTACTGTCACTTCTGTGTTGGAAGATTTTATTTTTATTTTTCACAAAGCCCATCAAAGAATATTGAAAGAAATCATGAAAGACCTTGTTACTGGGGCAAGATGATCAAACCCTCATAGGAAATCCCCACAAATAATATGTAATCACAGTTTGATTAGAGGGTAGAGGTCACTTAATATCAGTATGTATCCCCTGAAATACTTCGTACCAAGGCAGAATGAGGTGGAAGAAAAATTTCTTGTTCTTTTTTTTTTTTTAAATTACTTTGTACAGATAGCAGTTGATCATTTAGTAAATGTATGTTAAGTGTCTACTGCATGTAATGTACCAATAAGATAAATGCAGCAAGAACTACTTCCAGACTCTAATTCTTTGACATCTGCGTATGTTGATATTTTGGCAGTTCAGATTCAGCCCAGATATTATGCTCTTGGATGAAACTGACCAAAGAGTGGGTTCATCACTGGTTGATTTGTCCCGTATTTTAATGCTTTGAACTATGGGGTATTATCTAGTTCTCTATTTTGTTTCCCTGTGTTAAGGATAAAAGTCCATTTTCCTGGTAGAAAATGCATTTAGCTGATAATAGAGAAGAACGAGACTGGCCTAAGTGGTGTTGCTTTTCTGATCTTATGTATGAATGTATCCATAGCTACCAGGGCAGGGTGTACAGGGCGTGGCTCCCTGGGGGTGACTTCTGGCCATGTCTGGGGACACTTTTGGGTTGTCACTCTGGGAGGGAAGGCTGAGGCCGACACCTGTGAGGGCAGAGGTCAGCACTTGGAATTCCGGCAATCACAGCACAGCCCTGGGCCCCTCAGAATTATTTAGGTCCAAATGTAAATAGTTGTGAGCGTAAAACCAAGATAATGTGTGTTTAAGCATCTTTTTAAAATTGTCCAAATCACACCTTTAAGGCAGATTTTATGTTAGCTTTCAAGTATAACAAGTTTAGGCCTACCTTTTGCAAATACTATCTTAATTAGCATTTGTACATTCACCTGTTTACTTACTAAGGCCCTACTGAAATGTCCTGTCTTGAAAATAAGATCCTGCATTTGTCAGTGCCGGTCTCCAGACCACGCAGCCTGGCCTTGTCTGAGAGCGCCCTCTACTGGCCGTTTGCTTCTTTACTAAATAACAATGAAATCCTTGGTTTGGGTAATCCTTTAATATTTTGATCTGTAGTTGTGGTTCTGTCCACTGATGCATATATCCGTTTTGCTTCAGAGTCTGTAATTGATGCTATTAAGAATTTGAAATAGCAGTTTGACTTGGTACGGTTCATATAAACACCACTGTGGACAGCGTAGGCCCTGGTGAGTAGATGAAGGAGGGAGGAGGAAGGCGGTACCTTGCTGGGGCCATGTCTGCCTCCTGATGCACCCGGCAGCTCCTTGTCATGCTCGAAAGCCTGGTGGTAGGTTGCCAGGGATTTGGGAAGGATCGCCTCAAAACCAGTGAACTCCGAAGGAGGCTCCTCATATGCTGTTAGATCATTGCAGGTTAGCCACGGGACAGCTCAGTTTTACAGTAAACGAACACAAAACTCAGACATTTTATCCAGGTCAATTTAAGAATACATAGCTGGGGGCTGAGATCTGGCAGGGAAGTCCACGAGACGCTTACGCCAGTTAAGCCAGAAGTGGGGCTGTGGCTCAAAAAGCTCAGGGACAGCACCCAAGCCCCGAGTTCAAGCCCCACTATAAGCACAAACAGTTACGTGTTTACTTAGTATTTCCTTAGGACTGGATTTTTAAACTTACAACATCTGCGTTCAACCTTAGATTCTTATAAGTGTAAATCTTTCAAAACAGAACTGGAAGTAAGTAAAACAAAAATGTTTTTGTGATTGCTGACCCCTAAGATTGTGGTTTTAACAGTGCCTCTAATGTCCAGGACTGGGGTTTGAACTCAGGGCCTCTCTAGCCCCAGCCCTTGCCTGGTTCTCCTGGGGCTAGAGTCACATCAAGCAGCAGAGCCTGGCTCTACTTAAGGAAGGCCCTAACCTTAGAGGTGTTTGGAGGAGTGCTATTTTAACTCAGGGATCCAATGCTTTATACCTTGAGAGAGCATCGCATTTCTTTCTTTAGTGTCTTGTAGTGCCTAGGTCAATAGGAGTTACATTATTGTAGTCTTAATATATAATAATTAATATGAATGAATAATGAAAAATATTGGGGGGGGGGCTGGGAAGGTGGCTCAGTAGTAGAGTGCTTGCCTAGCATGTATGAGGCCCTGGGCACCACAGACACAGAAAAAGCCAGAAGTGGTGCTGTGGCTCAAGTGGTAGAGTGCTAAGCCTTGAGCAAAAGAAGCTCAGGGACAGTGCCCAGGCTCTGAGTTCAAGCCTCAGGACAGGCAAAAAGATACAAGAAAACTATTTGGGAGGGTTAAGGATGGATGTTTCAACTACGTTAATGTTTCCAAAGTTTTATTTCCCCAAATTTCAAACCAATGAAAATAGCAAAAATATGTGTATGTGCCAGGTAGCAGCTCCTGCCTGTAATCCCAGCTGCGCAGGAGACTGATGAGATCTGAGGATTGTGGTTTGAAGCCAGCCCAGGGAAGAAAGTCCACGAGGCTCTTTATTTCCAATTAAGCACGGAAACAACTGGCTGTGAAATTGTGGCTTAAGTAGTAGGGCACCAGCCTTGAACTCAGGGACAGTGCCCAAGCCCAGAGTTGAAGCCCAAACCAAAATACCTCTCAAGGAATACTGCCCTTAAACTAGATTCCCGTATTAATATTATACCACCATCGTTTTCTGTATGTCTACATGTGTGTGTGTGTATTTCCCTCTCTCTCTATATATGCGTGCACATACATACTTGGCTATATTTATACATGTGTGTAAGCGTATATATATTCTTGCTGAACGTCTGAGCATACACAGTTTATGCCTTTCGCCTCTAAACGTCGATCTTCTTTGATAGCTGTGCATATTCTGCCAGTGAAGGAAGTTTGGAAGGAAGTTTTCATTAGGCTGCAGTCACGCTGTGTTTACGGGCTGTTTTGCAGCACAGTGACACAGTGGCATCCTTCCCACACAGAAACCCCAAAGTATTTACTATGTGGCCAGCTAGAGACAGATTTTGGCGGTGCACTTGAACAATGCTTCCGTGTAAAGCTATAACACACTGGGTGAAATCTAGGAACTTCAACATTGGTTTACTTGTTTTATAATCTTGAGTCATTTGTTATTTGGTCTCACAATGTCTTTTAAGCAAATCCTTTTTCTGAGTCAGGATGAAAAATTAGTTGTCACGTCCCAAACTATCTTTTGGTCTAGAACTGCTTCTCAGCTTTTCTTCACAAAAATGCAGCCAGGTTTGTAGAAGGACCTCTAGGTCTCTTTGTTTTCTCAAGAATAGGTTTGAGTTAAATAGTTTGGGCAGAAATTCTTTGTAAGTGATGTTAATATTTCTTCCTCATTATTTCACATCTGGGATCCTATTATTAATGAAACAACTAATTTTTTTTAAAATTGTGTTCCTTAATGTGATACCTGTTGGGCTTTTTTTCTGTAAGATTGTCCTTAATTCCTTTATACCTAGTAAGGCCTCTTGAGTAAGATTAGAAGCATCCACTGATAATTCCTGCCTGCATGAATAAATTGTTACTTAGAGGTGGTAAAATGGCAGTGTGTCATTATATCTGCATTAACTGGCATCTGCCATAAATAAGGGGCCCCTCTCTTCTTCCACCCCCTATTCATTTGTTAGGCTGGTTTTATTTGCATCAGCAAAGGCTCCTGGATGCTTGCTTGCTTGCTTGCTTGCTTGTTTTCCTTCCTCCCCTCCCCTCCCTCCCTCCCTCCCTCCCTCCTTTCCTTCTTCAGTGTATTGAGTTTGTTGCTGTGGTTGCTGATTTGGATGCCCTGACTTTGTCTTGTCCGCAGGATCTAGCTAATGGAGGCGTTTTCAGGGGTGGGGAGACCTTTCTCTGCCCCAGGGCCATTTGGGTATTCACAGTATCCTTTTCAGGCCACACAAAATCACCAGCATCCACAGACGGCTGCCGACAGCTAGCCAGTGGCATATATCACTGTATGAAATGATTCCGAGGCCTGTGTGACCTGCAGCCAGCAGTTCCTTCTCCTGGACTTTAAAAAGACAGTTTAGTGATAACCTATACTTGAGCCCTTTCCCCAGGATTAGTGGAGAGTTCATCTTAATTCTTCCGCATGCCCTTAGCAGAGTGTACTTGGAAATGCCAAAGCCCTGGAGTATGGAAGTGTAATTAAGTGGTGCTGTAATTAAGTGTGCCCACATGCCAGCATGTCTGCCATAGCCCGGTGCGGCTCCTTGGGATGGTTAGAAATCAAGGTCCGGTTCTGTTTTCCGGAGGATCTCCAGTGCCAAGCCCACCAGCACAGAGCTAGGAAAGACATGTTTGGTGTATGTGTGTGTGGTTTAAAATGCAAATATGTTATTCTTTATTTCCCTCCAGATCTTTTTTTTTTTGGGTCTGGTCGTGGGGCCTGAACTCTGGGCCTGAGCGCTGTCCCTCAGCTCTTCAGCTCAAGGCTAGTGCTCTACCACTTGAGCCACAGCGCCACTTTGCTTATGTGGTGCTGAGGAATCGAACCCAGGGCCTCAGGCATGCAAGGCAAGCTCTCTACCACTGAGCCACCTGCCCAGCCCATCCCTCCAGATCTTTTGTGTTTGCTGTGTGTACATTTTAATGTTCAACTGCACACAACTGAGAAATGACAAATGATCCTGTCTGTGAACTCTAAATCTCGGTCTTTCGGAGTGCTGTATGTGCATGGCACAGACTAAGAAAATTGATAATAGTTTCGTTATTGCAGGAGTGGGATTATTTTTTTCTCCCTTAAGAGAAGTGAAGTCCTTTTTCATTTTGAGAGTGTCCTTAAAATGTTTTTTTTTTTTTTTAATCATTGATATGAAAGACTCAATTGTCTGGAGGAATAAAGATTAAGGTATCAGCTGGGAGCTGGTGGTTCACTTCTGTAATCCTAGCTACTCAGAAAGATGAGATATGAGAATCTGTTCAAAGCCAGCATGAGCAGGAAAGTCTGAGACTCTTATCTCCCAATTAGCCACCAAGAACCTGGAAATGGATCTCAACTGGAAATGTGGGCTCCACGGATACAGTAGAGCACTAGCCCTGAGCACAGAGAGGCTCATGGATGGTGCCCAGGCCCTGTGTTCAAGCACTAGGAAACCCTCCCCTTCACCCCCTTCATCTAATGGCTGGGTGCTAGTGGTTCATGCCTGTAATCCTGGCTATTTAGGAGGCTGAGATCTGAGAATCACAGTTCAAAGCCAGCCCAGTCGGGAAAGTCTGTGAGACTCTTTATCTCCAATGAACCACCAGAAAACCGGAACTGGCACTGTGGCTCAAGTGGTAGAGCACTCAAGGCCCAGAGTTCAAGCCCCATGACCTACACACACACACACATATACACACAGAGGGTATTTCTAAGAAAATTACAAATGAAAACCCAGAAAAATATGGGCTCCTCCTAGTAACAGAAAGCTGTGAGCCAGCCCTGTGTATAAAAAAAGATGTAGATACATAAAAAGATACTTGATTAATATAACACAAGTTCAAACCAACTCTTTTTTCTGGTGCGTTTTTGTCCCGGGGCTTTCACTGAGACCCTGAGTGCTGTCTTTCTTTCGCTCAAAGCTGGTGTTCTCCTGCTTGAGCCACAGCTTCTGCCTTTGTGCTGGTTAGTTGGAAAAAAAGAGGCTCATGGACTTAACTGGGCTTCGATCCTTCGACCTCAGCCTTCTGAGTAGCTAGGATTATAGGTGTGAGCCATAATCTCGGAGCCATCCCCTCTCCCCCCACCCCCATTTTTTTTTTTAATACTTTAACATTGGTTAAGATTAGAATGGTAACAATTTTGGCAACATCGTTACCAACTCTTTGTGCTGTGGTAAACTTACAAACTTTCTGTGGGTCATTTTGGAAATATGTGTCAGAACTTGTCCTTTGACAAGGCAGTTATGTTTCTCTGAAGTTGAGGATTTAACTGATAAATACATAACGTGTATTTATATACATGCACCACATACATATGAATGTTACTTGTGGTGTGTTATTTTTGCCAGTCTTGGGGCTTGAACTTGGGGCCTGGGCGCTGTCCCTGTCTCTGCTCAAGGCTAGCATTCTACCAGTTTGCGCCACTTCTAGCTTTTTCTGAATAGTTACTGGAGGTAAGAGTCTCATGGACTTTCCTCCCTGGCGGGCTTTGAGCCGCGATCCTCAGATCTCAGCCTCCTGAGTAGCTAGGATAACAGTTGGGAGCCACTGGCTTCTGTTTTGTCCTCTTTTTATAAATTAGGTAATACAAATCTATTCTTGGCCTAAGGAAATTGACATAAAGGCCAAGTACAGAATAAGAAGCAGATGAAAACATGAAAATTACGCTTATTGTGTAAAAAGCACCACATGCGATGTTCATATGCTAATTTTTACAGTTAAATCCACAGAACAAACTTCTGTTGGCGATTGTGTTGGATCTCTGACCATTCTAGCCTTGCCTCTTCTTGCCTTTAGTCTATTTGTGGGGGATGCTGCATGACTCCCACGAACTATAGATGTGTGCTTGTAGCATCCTTATTTTCAAAGTCTGTTACTCAAATATTGTTGAGTTGAAACACTTATTTTTGGGAGGAGAGCAGTACTGGGGTTTGAACTTGTCAGCAAGCACTCTACCGTTGACCCGTGCTCCCAGCCCTCTCTTTCCTTTGTTATCTTTTGAGATAGGGTCTTGCTTCCTGCCTGAGATGCCAGGTACCTGCTGTTAAACCCAGCTTATTCCTGAGATGGACTTTACTATCTGGCCTGGAACTACAATCCTCCAACCTCAGCCAGGTCCTGTGTGCCCAGCTATTGGTTGAAAAGGGATCTTGGGGGGGGGGGGGGTCTTGTGAAATTTTTGGTTCTTTAGCTTTTTTCTTTGGTTCAGGACTGGGATTTGAACCCTTGATCTGACACTTGCCCTCTACCACCTGAGCCACACCTCCAAGCCCTGCTAAAGAGCAGAGTCTTTAAACCTGATCCTTCTCGACCTCAGCCTCCCAAGTAGCTAGGATCCTGTGAGCCATCCAGCACCTGTTTAATCATGTTGAACTCATGGTTTTTGTTTCTCTTGGGAATAGTATACATTGTATTCTCTATAGTCCTGGACTAATATGCAGTGTTGTCATAATTCCAGGTACCTAGCATTTGAAAAAGAATTCGTTTCCTCATCTGTACTTGTAAAAAAATGTCTTAATGGAAATTTTTGTCATGAGAACCAGTTCTTTCTATCCTTGTTTCCTAATCAGTTTTAACACTCTTCCCCTGAAACTTGTCCAGCTCTATTTTGTTGCTGTTGTTGGTGGTGGTGGTTGTGGTGGGGCTTGAACTCAGGGCCTGGGCACTATCCTCGAGAACTTTCTGTTTGAGGCTAGTGCTCTACCACTTAGAGCCACAGTGCCATTTCCAGTTTTCTGGTGCTTCATTAGAGATAAAGTCTCATGGACTTTCCTGCCTGGGCTGGCGTTGAACTGTGATCCTCAGATCTCAGCCTCCTGAGTGGCTGGGATGACAGATGTGAGGGCCTGGGCGCTGTCCCTCAGGTTTTTTTTTTTGCTCAAGCCTAGCGCTCTACCATTGGGCCCAGCTCTACCTCCTTCTGTTGTATTTTGAAGTATGGTGATGTTTTGCCGTCACTACTCCCAACTGTTGTAGATGTCTTTTGATTTTACAAGAACAGAATAGGGTTTGTGGACTCTTCCAATGGAACGTGGCAGCGGCTCACCCCCTATTTGGGCTTAAGAATAGAATAGCAACGTGCAGTGTAATAGACACAAGAATCCAGGTCACTCAGCACTGTGGAGGGCTTTTCCCTGATCTTTAACCTTGATGGATGCCTGGTCCTGTGTGGTAGCACTCCCTTTTCCCTTGGGACACAGTGGCTGGGAGTAGGTGGCCTGTGAAGTACTTTGCCCAAGTCCACACCACAGACAGTTCTGTGGACTGCAGCAGTACTGCAGAAGGAAGACTCAAGGAATCCCATCCTGGGCTGTCACTCTTCCTGTCAGGATGTGACTTTGGAGGGGGAGGTGACCGCCTCTGGCTGCGCCAGTTACCTGGCTGACACGGGTAGTGGGCCGAGACTCAGCCACGAGGAGGGTGGACCTTACATCACCCCGCAAAGCCAGCCCCAGCAGTGGGGATTCAAAGAACCACACCCACCTTCTCTTCTCCTCTTGGTCCTGTAGTGCAGAGTTCTCTTTTGGCTGTTCTGAGTAATGCTGTGATAAGCATTCATGTGATCCTAGAGTTCAGTTCTCAAAAGTACATATGTACACATAGATCGGCGAGGTCATATGATAACTCTCTGAAGAAGTTTTAAGAAGCCGGGCGCCGGTGGCTCACGCCTATCATCCCAGCTACTCAGGAGGTTGAGATCTGAGGATCACGGTCCAAAGCCAGCCTGGGCAGGAAAGTTCAAGAGACATTAACCTTCAATAAACCTTTAGAAAACCAGAAATGGCACCGTGGCTCAAGTGGTAGAGCGCTCGCCTTGAGCTGAAGAGCTCAGGGACAAGTGCCCAAGCCCAGAGTTCAAGCCTCACAACCGACCAAAACAAACAAACAGAAACCCCCAAACTTTTAAGATTAAAATGCCAAGTGTTTTTCTTAGTGGCTTAGACCAGTTACATTCCTACTAGCAATTTATGAGGGTAGTTCTACTGCTGGGTAGTACCCAGTGCTAGGGCTTGAACCCAGTGAGAGTAGTTCTGCAATTTATATTTGTCTACTTTTTTATTTATTTGAGAGCTTTTATTTATTTATAGAGCTTGAACTCAGGTCCTGGGTCCTGTCCATGAGTTTTCTTTTCTTTTTTTCTTTCTTTCTTTCAGTGCTAACGGCTCTACCACTTAAACCACAGCCCCACTTCTAGCTTTTTGGTGTTTAGTTCGAGATTAGAGTCTTACAGACTTTCCTGTTCAGTGTTGGTTTCAAACTGTGATCCTCAGATCTCAGCCTCCAGAGGAGCTAGGATTAGTGCCGTGAGCCACCGGCCCAGGCTTTTCCTGCTAGTTTTACCGGTTAAATACTTACCACATCAGTTCGTTTCCCTTGCCCATGCTGCTGCTGCCTTAAAAGTTCTCTTGTTTCTTCTAGAGATTCCCAAACACACGTCCCAGTCTCCATTCTGTTTCTCCATCTTCCTTCTTTCCTTCTTCCTTATAGAGGTCAAAAGTACAGTCCAGAAAACAGAACACACTAGATCTTTCACTAGGGAGAACTTGATATGGAGAATTTGTTACAGGTGTCAGAAGTTAAAAAAACGAACAGAAGCCGGGTGTCAATGGCTCCCGCCTGTCATCCCAGCTACTCAGAAGGCTGAGATCTGAGGATCACGGTTCGAAGTCAGCCTGGGCAGAAGAGTCCCCGTGAGACTTTTCTCTCCAATGAACCACTCAAAAACCAGAAGTGATGCTGTGGCTCAGAGTGGTAGAGTGCTCACCTTGAGCAAAAGAGTTCAGGGACAGCAGTGCCCAGGCCCTGAGTTCAAGCCCCAGGATTGACCAAAAAAAAAAAAAAAGCCAAAAGAGAACCGTGAGGTGACACAGTGACATGGAGAAGTGGCCAGTGCCCTGGTCATGCCGGCGAGGTCTGGGAATGAGGACTGGGGCACGGGGCCTAGAGGCTTGGAGGAGGGCCAGTGTGTGTCCAGGCTGCCCTGGCCCAGCCGGCCTTGTGCGCTGCGGGGCCGACACAGTGTCCCAGAGCGCACAGAAAGCCGACTCCTTCCCAGAACCCATCATAGAGTACTGGCGCTGAGCACGGTGAATCTAGTGCTTTCAATTGTTTATTAATCCTGCGTGGACTTGCAGGTTCCTGAGGGATGGCCTACAGGACCCCTGTCGCCTGCTGTGGCTGAGCTCTGTTCACACCTCTTGCTCCTTTACCCATGATCCTTGAATTCCTTGTGCCCACAAAAGCTGACCTGTACAGATGATCTCTCCTGCGTGCTGCCATCTGATTTTGTTCTGATTCAGGTGTTACCATTTAGTTCACCTTTTATGTTGATTACATGCACTTTCCTTTTTTTCTTTTTTTTTTTTTGCTAGTTGTGGGTTTGAGCTCAGGGCCCAGGCACTGTCTCTGTGCTCAAGGCTAGCACTCTACCACTTGAGCCACAGTGCCGCTACTGGCTTTTTCTGCTTTTATGGTGCTGAGGAATGGAACCCAGGGCCTCATGCATACAAGGCAAGCACTGTACCACTGAGCCACCTTCCCAGCCCCTGCACTCTGTATCCTAACGCTTGGGAGGCTGAGGAACTTGGCAAGACTTTTCTCCAACAAACAAGCAAATAATGAAACATATACAGGTTGAATCTACCAAACGGGTCCGATTTCAGAGTTTTTGGGATATAAAGCTGTTTGTGCAAATTTTTTTACCAGTTCAAAAATGCAGATGTTCTGGAGTTCAAGGCATTTCTGATTTTGGCTTAAGAAAGCTCAAAGTCTAATGTGTACAGAACGTTTCTTAGCTTTTCAGTAATTAGTCTCATGGCGCAGTGGAGAGTGTAGTGGATACTTGGGAATAGATTCATAACCTGCGTACATACTCCAAAATTTCTTCTGCCCTGAGTCATCCTTGTTAATTCTACCATCCCAGGCATTAGGATGTATTGCTCACTCCCTTTAAGAATGGTCTCCACGAATTGTGTGGAACGCTCCATTCTGCAACGGAGTCATGCAATCTTGTAGAAGAGGAACATAAATTAAGAAAGTAAAAATAAATGTTCCATTTTCCCCAGAGGTGAGCACTCACAACTACATAGCTCATTAAGAAAACTGCAAACAATTTCCAGTAAGTCCCCAAAGAACACATGGGCTGAGGAGATGATCTAATAATGCTTGTGGAGAGATTCTTCTAGTGCCATTGACTAAGTTAAGATTCAGTAAGCGCTGACTGCTGTAACTACTATTAATGAGTACGATTCCCTTTAGTAAAAAGTCCGTTAGTTTTGGTGCTTGTTGTGTGACATAGTATATGTCTGCCCACACTCACGTTACTGTCTGTTTTGGGACCCAATTGAGTACGTTAACGTGGATGTGTTGAATAACAATATTAGTTATTGTTACTATATGTTGTTGTTGTAGATTTACCCTATCTGAGTATTTAACCTTAGCTTCCAAATGTACAGATGAGTTTCTGATCCTCAAAACAATTAAAGGCATGTAATCAACTGGGAACTACTTAGAGAAGACTCATACCAAAGTCAGTATGAAAACATGCAAAATGACACGGGGGATGACAATGTGATGTTATGATATTTTTCCTCAAGTAAATTGCTATTCAAACAGCAAGAATTTTTTTAGTCTGTTGAACTCAAGAGAAATTTAAAGAAAACTAAAAAATACAAACTCCTAATTACTGGTAATGAGTAGGTATAAGCTTAATGCTGTGTAGAAAAATTTTAAAAATGCACATCAAGTGTGTACCAGCTTGCTTTACCACATCTTTTTGGTTTTTTTTTTTTTTTTTGGTTGGTTCTGGGGCTTGAACTCAGGGCCTGCGTGCTGTCCCTCAGCTCTTCAGCTCAAGGCAAGTGCTCTACCACTTGAGCCACAGCGCCACTTCTGGTTTTCTGGTGTTCTTTGGAGATAGAAGTCTCATGAACTTTCCTGCCTGGGCTCTCTTTTTGAATTTTGAGACAGGGTACCCTCTGTGTACCCCAAGCTGGCTTCAGCCCACCACCCCCTCGCCTCAGTTCCCAAGTGTTGGGATTATGGGTGTGTGCTGCCGGTTGCCTTGTCCTATCGCAACATTTTTACCACCTTTGGTTTAGTGCTTTGTCAGTGTGCAGTTTTCATGTCTGTGTGTCTGTGCACATGCGTGTGTATGTATGTCTCAGTGTGCAGTTTTCATGTCTGTGTGTCTGTGCACATGTGTATATATGTATCTGTCACTGTGCAGTTTTCATGTCTGTGTGTCTGTGCACATGTGTACGTAGGTATTTGTCAAAGTGCAGTTTTCATGTCTGTGTGTCTGCACATGCGTGTGTATGTATTCGTCAGTGTGCAGTTTTCATGTCTGTGTGTCTTTGCACATGTGTGTGTATGTGTCTGTGCAGTTTTCATGTCTGTGTGTCTGTGCACATGCATGTGTATGTATATGTCAGTGTGCAGTTTTCATGTCTGTGTGTCTGCACATGCATATGTATGTATTTGTCAGTGTGCAGTTTTCATGTCTGTCTGCACATGTGTATGTATGTATTTGTCAGTGTGCAGTTTTCATGTCTGTGTGTCTGTGCACATGCGTATGTATGTATGTGTCAGTGTGCAGTTTTCATGTCTGTGTGTCTGTGCACATGCGTATGTATGTATTTATCAGTGTGCAGTTTTCATGTCTGTTTGCACATGTGTATGTATGTATTTGTCAGTGTGCAGTTTTCATGTCTGTGTGTCTGTGCACATGCGTGTGTATGTGTCAGTGTGCAGTTTTCATGTCTGTGTGTGCACATGTATATATTTGTCAGTGTGCAGTTTTCATGTCTGTGTGTCTGCACATGTGTATGTATGTATTTGTCAGTATGCAGTTTTCATGTCTGTGTGTCTGTGTGGTAGAGAGCCAAACATGAACAACAAAAAAACAACTAAGGGAGAGCACATAGGCCCTGAGTTCAAGACCCTGTACTGGCCCACACCAAGAATAGTTGGGCTGGGACTGTGACTCACTCAGTGGTAGAGCGCTGGCCTCGCGTGCATGAAGCCCTGGGTTCGATGCCTCAGCACCACAGACACAGAAAAAGCTGCAAGTGGCACTGTGGCTCAAGGTGACAGCGCGCTAGCCTTGAGCTAAAGAAGCTCAGGGACAGTGCCCAGGCCCTGAGTTCAAGCCCCAGGACTGGCAAAAGAAAAAAAAAATAGTCATGTGGGATACCAGCTGGGTAGGGGAGCTGCACCAACAGAATCATCACCCTGGCCAGAGATACCCAGAGGACCGCAGGCAAATGGTGTAAGTGGCAGGGGGTGGGGGGTGAACCGGGGGAGCGGGGGGCGGGGGGGGGCGTTAGTGCCTATGCAAGTTTTCCTTATAAGACACTTTAGGATACGGTATTATGAATATATTATAAATATCTTTAAGAAAGGAAATAGTATTCCTTAGAGTCCTTTAAGTGGCACTGTGTCAGTGGCTGTGGCCATTTGTATTGCTCTAGATAAATGTTGCAGTGGCTTTCTGGAAGGATTTGCCTGTTCATTGTATTACAGATATTTTAATTCCGTCTCCAATTCACTCTTGGAAGCATAGTGCATTTCATTCCGAAGTGTCATACTTTGAGTAAATGGGGGGAAAAGGTACTTTGGTTACAAGTGAGAATATGTAAAGTCGTTTTATTATTTGCATTTATTATATTCAGTTTTAGTGACTCAATTTTGTTTTTATTTTCTAGGGAAACTAGAACAAAAGATAGCTTTTAGTTGAGATATCTTACCTAAAAGTTGATTTGTAACTCTGAAAGTAATGGCTAACTTAGGATGTGTGTGTATGTGTGTGTGTTGCTGTGGGTCGTGCCCTGAGCATGCTGCTAGACATGCAGTATGTGTGTGTGTGTGTGCATGCATGTGGGTGTGTGCATGTGCGTGAGTGTGTATGCACGTGTGCGTGCGTGTATGCGTGGTGCACACATGTGTGTGTTGCTGTGGGTCGTGCCCTGAGCATGCTGCTAGACATGCAGTGTGTGTGTGTGTGCACGTGCGTGCATGTGTGCGAGTGTGTGCATGTGTGCGTGCGTGTATGCGTGTGTGCATGTGTGTGCATGTGGGTGTGTGCATGTGTGTGTGTGTGCACGTGTGCGTGCGTGTATGCGTGTGTGCGTGTGTGTGCACACGTGCGTGTGTGTGTTGCTGTGGGTTGTGCCCTGAGCATGCTGCTAGACATGCAGTGTGTGTGTGTGTGTTGCTGTGGGTCATGCCCTGAGCATGCTGCTAGACATGCAGTGTGTGTGTGCGTGCATGTGGGTGTGTGCATGTGTGCGCACACGTGCGTGTGTGTGTGCGTTGCTGTGGGTCGTGCCCTGAGCATGCTGCTAGACATGCAGTGTGTGTGTGTGTGCGTGCATGTGGGTGTGTGCATGTGTGCAAGTGTGTGTGCACGTGTGCATGCGTGTGTGTGCACGTGTGTGCGCACGCATGTGTGTGTTGCTGTGGGTCGTGCCCTGAGCATGCTGCTAGACATGCAATGTGTATGTGTGTGTGTGCACACTTGCGTGCGTGTGTGTGTTGCTGTGGGTCGTGCCCTGAGCATGCTGCTAGACATGCAGTGTGCACGTGTGCGTGCGTGTATGTGCGTGTGTGCACACGTGTGTGTATGCATGTGTGTGCATGCATGTGTGTGTGCACACATGCGTGCGTGTATGTGTGTGTGGCTGTGGGTCGTGCCCTGAGCACGCTGCTAGACATGCAGCTCACGACTGAGTTCCACTCCCGTCCTCTTTGCTCAGTGGTCAGCTGTCCATTAGCGATCTCTGTCTCAGAGGCGCCGCGGAGTGTGCAGATGAAGTGGGGACCCATCGAGTCACAGTGTCTGTCCGGTGGCATTTTGTCAGGGTTTTCAGAACTAGATGAGGCCACTAGGATCCCTTGTGCTGCCTCTTTATTCTCTTACATATTCCACGCTCCTTTGACCCTAAAGTGCAAGTGTGACAGTTTGCGAGTTGCTGCGCTGTTCCTGTCATTTGACTCACCCTGGGTAAAGAGCTGAGAGTGATTTTTGTAGTAGATTTTTGTTACTGTTACGTACATTTGCTTTGTGGAATCTCCATACAACAACGTTTATAAATACTTTTATAGCGAAGTAGTGCAGTGTAAGAGATTACAACTCAGGGGACACTAAGTATGCTCGCATCCCTGCGTGGCCAGCGCTGGGCTGTGTGGTCATGAGTACCCGCAGTCACTTTCAAAACCTGTACCTCACCCCCCCCCCCCCCCCCCCCGTGAAGCCCCATACCCATCAAACAGCTCCCCGCAGCTCCCGGGGAAACCTCTATTTTACATCTGCCTGATCTAGTCCATGTCTGACACCACGCGGAATTTGTCCATCTGTGTCTGGCTTCTGTTACTTCGCCGTGTTTTCAAGGTGCCGTCTGTGTTGTCGTGTGTAGCAGAATCTCCTCCCTTCTTGTGACTGACTTGCACTCTGTGTGTGAACTCCGCTCTGCTTATCCACTCTTCAGTTAATGGGCATTGCTGTTGTTTCTGGACTTCAGCTCTAGGACCTAATGCTGCTGGAGGTAGGGCATGCTGTATCTGCACTGGTCTCTGCTTTTTCTTAAAATTTATTTTATGTGGTACAGAAGAATTGAACCCCGGGCCTCATGCATGCTAGGCAAACACTCTACCACTCAGCCACATACCCAGGCCAGGTAGTCTCGCTTTTGTTTCTGATTATATACGTAGAAATTGGATGGCCTGGTCACGTGGTAACTCTTAAATTCACTTTTCAGGAACCGCCAGACCTTCTCACATTGGCTGGACTCACCATCCACACACACACACTCACACACACTCACACACTTGCTTTTGTCTTGTTTCTCTTTGGCTTAATACCAGCCGCCCCATGAGTGCTAGATGGTGCTTCATAGTTTGCATTTCCCTAGTTAATGCTGAACTGTTCGTGTGTGTATTTTCCGTGTGTGTGTGTGTGTGTGTGTGTGTGTGTGTGTATTGGAGACTGGCCTATTCAAGCTCCTTGCCCACTCTGAATGGGGTTGTTTACGTTCCTGTTGTTGAGTAGTGAGTGGCACTTAAAGGCGCACTGTAATAACCCAGACTGTGTTTCTCCTTTCCCAGGATTCCTACAGGAAACAAGTAGTAATTGATGGAGAAACCTGTCTCCTGGACATTCTCGACACGGCAGGTCAAGAGGAGTACAGTGCCATGAGGGACCAGTACATGAGGACTGGGGAGGGCTTTCTGTGTGTCTTTGCCATAAACAATACTAAGTCATTTGAAGATATTCACCATTATAGGTGCGTTTCCATTTGCATTAAGGAGTCATCGTAGCTCTCGATGATTGAGTCTTTGCTTAAGTACCATATGCCTATGCGATCTAAGGTAGAATGAGTTAAAAGTGAATGTTGGTCTTCTTTTACAAGTGAAGTCCTTGACGATGATAGTCCCAGACTGTATGAGCAGTAACGGGGCTGGGATTGGGAGGGAGGAACGTGGGCCCACTGGACTCCAGGGACAGGAACGCTTAGCTCTTCCAGAGGTGCAAGATCCATTGTAAAAATGCGGACTATAAACAGAAATATGGAAAGGTAACGTGAGTTGCTACCACTCAGATATCTTAAAAAACACTCACCTACCTACAGCATAGGATCTCTTGGGTTGGATTAAATATGATGGCTTGATAATTTGAATGTTGAAAAAGAAGAAGTTAGTGGGCTTTTTTTTTTTTTTTTTAAGAATGATGAATCTGCATAAGACTGACTACCTAAATAATCCTTGTATTAAACATACTTCTTTCTTTAGGAGTTTACAGTTTTTATGAAACTGCACTTTTAGCAATATTCCATGTACTAGTTAGCTAGCCTACTTCGTGTTTTATTTAAGAATATTTATGGCCGGGCGCTGGTGGCTCACGCCTGTAATCCTAGCTACTCAGGAGGCTGAGATCTGAGGATCGCGGTTCAAAGCCAGCCCGGGCAGGAAAGACTGTGAGACTCCTATCTCCAATAACCCACCAGAAAACCGGAAGTGGCGCTGTAGCTCAAGTGGTAGAGCGCTTGCCTTGAGCTGAAGAGCTGAGGGACAGCGCCCAGGCCCAGAGTTCAAGCCCCATGACCGACCAAAAAAAAAAAAAGAATATTTATGATAGCATGTTTAGTCTACAGCTGGAGAAATCTGGATGAAGGGTAGTAGTTGTAGTGTTTATATAGACTAGTATATGGCTGAAATTTTTTATTGTCTCCAAATCTATTCAGAAAATAAAGGAACTGGGAATTTGCACCAGTTTGGGCTGGTGTCTACTATGTTCTCAAGTGCTATCTTTGAAATTCATGGCAAATCCTGAAGGATACTCATTTGGCCTCAGATTTAGAGTTTATTCACATTGTGTACCAAAAAGTAGCAAAATACAGAAAGACTTAACAGAATACAGTGTAGTTACTTCATTGTTGGCCTTCTAAAAAATCACTCTTTCCAGCTGCCATTTCCTTTTTTTGAGACAACAGAGTAGTTCTTTATGCTCCAGCAAAGTCTGAAAAAAATCAGATGAAAAACTACAGAAATAAATAGTTCTTAAGTTTTCAGTACCTCTTATTAGAGTAGATTGCTAGGATTGCTCTGGTAATTCATGTATTACTGTGCTAGAGGTATAAACTAAACACGGCCATTGGTGTGTGTTGGCTGCTGCCTGCAATTTCAGGTGTCCGCTGGGGTTTTGGACTGTCTGTCCATCCCAGGCGGCAGGTGACAGAAATGTGACAGTTACGTGACTGCTAAAGTATGTCTTGGTGAAGGTATCTTGTGCATATGTGCATTTTTTACCATATCAATATATGTGTCTAAGGTTAATGCTCTTTATTCTTCAAAAAAAAAAAAAACTTAGGCTTCTTATTTTGGCCTAGAATTTTCCAGAATGTTCTCTTGTCTTTGCTATTTACATAGAAACTTTTTAGATGATAGGTTTTACTCTTATAGGTATTTGATCTGTAAGGGAGAGAAAAGTGTTCGATTAAGACAGGGGAAGAATAACAGAGAAACCCCGGGGGAAGTTTGTAGGGTGGAAAGAAGAGATTCTGTGGGACCCTCATTGCACTCAGTTTCCTAAGGCAGAAGGATTGCTTTGTGACTAATGCCTCTCCTACAACTTTTGTTTTTTCCCCAGAGAACAAATTAAAAGAGTCAAAGACTCTGAAGATGTACCTATGGTCCTAGTAGGAAATAAATGTGATTTGCCTTCTAGAACAGTAGACACGAAGCAGGCTCAGGATTTAGCAAGAAGTTACGGCATTCCTTTCATCGAGACCTCAGCCAAGACCAGACAGGTGAGTAAAACGCGAGTAACTTGTCTGTCCGCAAAGCCTGTCGGGAGATGAGTAATTGAACTAGCCACACTGTCACGGCATCCTGCTTGGGGCAGGAACACAAGTGGACGCACCTGACCGTGTCGGCTGCTTTTTGCCTGTTAAATCACCTGATGCGATTGATGGGTTCCCTTCCCTTTTGCTGAACTTCATCTAGCGTGCACAGCACTTTGGGCCTGGTTTTCTTTCTTCTTTTGGATAAGGAATGGATTGGAACAGAGTCTGGGTCTGTAGTCCAGGCCGGCCTGAAACTCTTCATTCTCTCATCTCAGCCTCCTCTAAAGGTCACCGTGCTGGGCATTTTGTTTTCTTTTCACAATGAGAATTTTTATTTACCTCTGGTCCTGTCTTCCAAATACAGGATTCAAGAAATGTGGATTCCTTTTTTTTCAATGATATGTTAAATACAACAGCACAGATTTTGAGTTTCTCACCTGTTACACATACAAAAGCACAGTCTAGCTACAGGTGTATCAGGTTTTATAAACTGGACTTTAGAAAAACTGTTAAGCTCCTATAAATGTCCTGACTTCCCTACTGATCCTTGTATCTCTTTTTGATTAAACAAACTCTGAAGCATGAAAAGAACACAGGGAGTTCTGTCTGAAGTCTTTTTTTAAATTTTGAGATTAAAATCCGAGCTTTCGTCCATGGACCGTCATACACAGCAGTTTAATGACCCCTCATGAACAGGTTCAAGGAGGGCTTGGTAGGCATTATCTCAATGTCTGAGACTCAGAGGAACCAGGATTTCACCCAGTCCTTTCCTAGGGTTCCCAAGGACTCCAAAGAGTTTTGTGTTTTCATTATCTTTTTTATTAAAAACAATTTTTTTTGACAGTCCTGAGGCTTGAATTTAGGGCCTGGGCGCTGTCCCTGAACTTTTCTGCTCAAGGCTAGCCCTCTACTACTTGAGCCACAGCACTACTTCCAGCTTTTTCTGAGTGTTTTATTATAGATAGTTTCATGGACTTTCCTTCCTGAGCTGGCTTCAAACCGAGATCCTCAGATCTCAGCCTCCTGAATGGTTAGGATTATAGGCATGAGCTTCTCATGTCTGGCTCTTTCATTTTCTTTTCACTGTTTTTTTCCCGACTTGTTGGTTTTTCTCAAGAGAGAAAGATCTCAGGAAACAGGAGTATATTTATAACTTCTCTGCTTACATTTCTTTATGAAACAAAAAAAAAAACCCAAAAACTGAATTGAAAACATTTACAAACCCTACTAGCTAGATTCTGCCAAGCATTTTTTTTTCTGCTTGTATTATTTATCACTTTAAAAGATAGGTTTTAGATTCGTGAGCATTTTAGTTGACACTTCCCAAGGTGTGCATGAACCAACTCCATGTAAAAGGTCACAGGGGAGTCTCTCAGACTTGTAGCAGGCGCCCCAGCTGAGCCCACGGGACCAGGAGCGGAGAGACACCGGATTGGGCCACACTAAGGAGCCCGCTGGTGTCCTCCCCCACCTCCCCACACCCCCTGGGCTAGCCTGACACCACTCATAGGCATCTTCTAGGTGGCTGGTTGACTTTACCCCAAAAGTGCTCATGGATTCCTGCTCGGTGTCAGTGACTTTATGTACTGCACTGATCAGATTGATCTTACATCTGGGGCTTTTACACTGGTCTGTAGCCTTGAGTTTCTCGGAATTTCATTTGGCATTTTGAAGGCATATGATTCACTTGAATTGCTTCACAGCCTTTATGTGGGTCAGCTGATTAATATGAAGAGAATATCATATATAAAAAGCACTATCTTGCATTTATGTTGTTTTCTTAATGTTTTTTTATGAAATATATGTCCCTAAGCTGTAACTAAGATCTTTAATTTCTCTGTGATTTAAGTGGGCTTGTTGATTTCGCTTTGAAATAATTTTCTTTGAGAAATTTATCCTCCTTGAAGTGAATTTGATAATTGCATATTTGGAAGATGCAAAAGAGCTGTTCAGAATAACTTTAGAAGTTGTAATCTAACACCTCTGTTTTAATAAATTCTACAGGTCTGTTTTTTGTAAAGTTTGAAGTCCTGCCTTTTATAGAATGTCTTGTTACTCATCTGATAATTTGCAAATCCTTACTGTAGTCCACTAGCAATTTCTAACATGCTTTGATTTTAGCCTTGTTCCTGAGCCTAAGATAGAAATACCAAAAAATTAAGATTAATAGGAACTGAAAGTTAATTCAGAAGTTGTTGTAGATAGAAGTCCAGGTTTGGTAGATTTTTCTTACAGAGGGCTAGATAATAAATCCTGAGGACTCAAAGTGATTCCTATTGAATTTTGACTTTTTCCCCTTGGTGGCCCTTTAAAAATGCCAAACTCACTGTCGGCTTGTATGTGGTAGAACTAAATAGGCTCTGGCTATATAAACAAATTCTCTTCTAGTACTTTTAAAGATAACTTAATGAGAACTGTAGATTACATATATACTTATATATATATATATGTGTGTGTATATCTATATTATGTGTGTATGACATATATAATTTTTTCTTAAAAACACCCATTACCAGGCCAGACTGTTTTTCCCTTTATGACCAGGCTGATCTCAGACTCCTGGGCTCAAATGATCATCCTTCCTCCGTCCCTCACCCCAGTATCTCGGTCTACAGGCACACACCACTGTGCCCAGCTGTATTCCATATTATTTGGTCAGCCTTTATCTAAAAGGAAATGAGTTAGGTTTTGCCATTATGCAGTGTATGGTCTCTGTGTTCAGTCCTCTCAAATTAGAAGTAGGGACCGAGCCAGGCGCTGGGGGCTCACGCCTGTCATCCTAGCTACTCAGGAGGCTGAGATCTGAGGATCACAGTTCAAAGCCAGCCCGGGCAGGAAAGTCTATGAGACTGTTATCTCCAATGAACCAACAGAAAACCAGAAGTGAGCTGTGGCTCGAGTGATAGAGGGCTCTCCTTGAACGGAAGAGCTCAAGGACAGGGCCCAGGCCCAGAGTTCAAGCCCCACGATTGACCAAAAAAAAGTAGGGACTGCTCAGCAAAGCTGATGCTGACAGAGCAGCATTCTTGTGCCCGAGCTCCCACTTTAAGCCTTTTGCATTCTGGAAGTCCCATTTTGGCCATAATGTAAAAATTAATTTTCCTCACTTAGAAATGGTGAGTGGCTTTGGGCCGCTCATTTTCAGATCTGCGAAACCAGTGAACAGAGGACCTCTTACCATAGGTTATTTAACAAACTGTGTAAAAGGATAACTCGGGTGCCCTGGCACTAGCCGTGCAATCGAGATTCAGAGCTTGACCTTGACTTTATGAGTTATCACACTGGTGAGATTGGAGCACTGCTGAGTACCACGAGTGACTGTTTCACTGGTGCAGGACCTGCTGCGTACCACGAGTGACTGTTTCACTGGTGCAGGGCTGGGTGGAGTGGGGCACTTCTCAAGGTTGCCTGAGAAAGGTGGGATCCCACGTGAGTGAGTTTTTAGAATGTCTGACAGCGTGTTTCTCTATTTCCTTAACCCACGAAGGCTGACAGCCTTTCAGCTTTCTGTAGTTAGGGTATATAATGCGGTACTTCCTTGCAAGGATTTTTGTAAGTTCAGCAGGAATACTTGATAAAATGAAATCCCTTAAAGAAAGCCAAGACAGAAGGATCCAGAATATTCTTCACCAGCAATTGCCTTTCTGTATGGGATCCTTTATGTCCTTGTTCTCGTGGTGCGTTTTGTGTTAAAAATACCATCAAACCTGGGCTGGGAAGGTGGCTCAGTGGTAGAGCGCTTGCCTTGCATGCCTGAGGCCCTGGGTTCGATTCCTCAGCACCACATAAGCAAAAAGAAAAAAGCCGGAAGTGGCGCTGTGGCTCAGGTGGTAGAGCACTAGCCTTGAGCTGAAGAGCTGAGGGACAGTGCCCAGGCCCAGAGTTCAGGCCCCACGACCGGACCAAAAGAAAAAAAAATACCATCAAACCTTTTGATTCAAGCGGGAATCATATAACTATGTTTTTTTTTGTACATATTTTCCTTGCTTAGAATTTCTTAGGCATTTAGAGTACATGTATGTGTTACAAAGCTATATCCTGTTGAGTGCTAATCAAGAACTTAAACGTCTTGTCACAGTGGGTACTAAATGTTTCACTTTTTTTTTTTTAACAATTATTTACAATTTTGGAGTATCTGTATGTGCCCGATGCTCTTGTTTTCCACACTGTGTCCCATTTTAAATGAAGAGCCAGCACAGGGCAGGCCCAACAAGACTGGCCTGTCATTTTCATGTCAGAAGGACTTGGAAATTGTTACCAACTAATAACTAACTTAAGTCTTTAAAAGGATGATAAATGACTGCATTAAAAAAAAAATCTGGTTTGGATTTCATACGAGGACAGGTTTCCAGGTGCTAATCGGCCCGAATCAGGGGGTGGGCGGGAAGTGGTCTCTTCTTTGTGATTCTTGCTTCCGGTTCTCTCTCTGCATTGCTAATGACAAAATCAAATATTGTGATGCTGGTGATGGGCTGCTCACTGAAAAAGCAGACACACCCGAACTGATTGTAGAAGTACGTTTCAATCAGAGTCTGCTCCCGCGATGCATAGATGGTCACCATGGGCAGCGCTCTCAGCATGGTAAGGCTGAATAAGGGTTTACATCCCTGGAAAATTCCCGAAAATATGAGCTTTTGCCTGGTTTGTCTCTCTAGAACAGGGTGAGACAGTCTTGAGATCATTTTGACAGCAGCCTGGACTACCGAGTTAGACATTATCTCAGAAAACACAAAAGAAGGAAGTGGCGCTGTAGCTCAAGTGGTAGAGCGCTCGCCTTGAGCTGAAGAGCTGAGGGACAGCGCCCAGGCCCAGAGTTCAAGCCCCACGACCGACAAAAAAACAAAACAAAACAAAATGTTCAGTTTGCCAATCATAATCTTGGGCTGGGAAGGTGGCTCAGTGGTAGAGCGCTTGCCTTGCATGCCTGAGGCCCTGGGTTCGATTCCTCAGCACCACGTAAGAAAAAAGAAAAAAGCCAGAAGTGGTGCCAGACTCAAAATAAAATAAAATAGTTAAAAAAAAAAAAAAAGAAAACACAAAAGAAAATTTCAAATACAGACTTTTCTTAAGGAAAAAGGAACAAAAATAACCCCTTTTCTCTTGAACATTAATGATAAAGCTATGAAAAAGCTTATATGTCTCAGTAGAAGTAGAGATTTAATTTTAAAAGCTTACATTGAATGATTTCTTTTTTAAAGATCCAGGTATTTTTGTGGTTGTCTCAGCTAGTTAAGTCTATTCCATCAAAATTAAGATAAAACCTGGCCCTGGTGGCTCAAGCCATAATCATGGCTACTCAGAAGGCTGGGATCTGAGGATCAAGGTTCAAAGCCAGCCAGGGCAGGAAAGTCCGAGACTTATCTCCACCATAAAACCAGAAGTGCTGCTGTGTGGCTCAAAGTGGTAGAGCTTTAGCCTTGAGCAAAAGAGCTCATGGGCTATGCTCCAGTCCTGAGTTCAAGCCTCACAACCAACCAAAAAAAAAGAATTAAGATAAATTTTTTTCTTGGTCGGTAATGATTTTGCTACTGATTTATGGACAGAAATACGTATGAGAAGCTGGAGGTATACATTTTAATACATAATATTTACATACCTGCTTCTTCACTGACACCTAATTTTATGGGTTTACTATTGTACTTTACAGGTAACACGTGGTGAATTCCACCAGAGCAGTACTTTTTCTTGCACCGTGTGTAAAAACATGCCTGAAGGAATCAAAGTCTTAGCAGCTGTTCAGGCAGTATGTAGATATACACAGGTGACTCTGAACAAATAAGCCCTGGTTGTAGACGCTCTTGTGTTTGCTACCAGTGTGTGCTTCTCTGTGCTCAACTGGATTTAAAACTACAAGTCAGATTTTTGGTATTTATTAGCTTTTTAAGTGCTGGGTTCATTTTGTCAGCCACTTCCCAAAGTGAACAACGTATTCTTAAAATCCAAAAGGAACAAAATAAGCTCAAAGCTTTCCTTAAGTGTTTCCATCTTTTAGAAGAATGGTTTGTTGTGGGGCTTGAACTCAGGGCCTGGGTGCTGTCCCTGAGCTTTTTCTGCTCAAGGCGGTTGGATGCTCTATGTCTTTATTCTTTCATTCATTTATTTGTTTTTGTGCCGGTCCTGGGGCTTGAACTCAGGGCCTGAGCACTGTCCCTGAGCTTTTTTTGCTCAAGACTAGCACCCCTTTGAGCCACAGTTCTGTTTCTGGCTTTCTGGTGCTTAATTTAGATAGGAGTCTCACGGACTTTCCTGACCAGCCTGGCGTTGAACCAGGATCCTCATATCTCAGGCTCCCGAGTAGCTGGGATGACAGGCGGGAGCCAGCAGCACCTGACAACTCAACTGCAAGTCATTTTTAAGGCTGCAGCAAAGATACAAAGAATCCATCATTTTCTGTTTCCTGTTTACATACTGATATTTTAATATTTGGCAAACAGCCCGAGTGTCACCTCTCCCGTAGACGTAGAAATTGACTGAAAAAGTCTAAGTAAAGACTGGAAAGCCTTGGAAAAAAATTACATTAAGCGAAGCAAGCCAGACCCAAAGAAACATAGGCTGTGTGGTTCCCTCACTTGTAATAACTAGACTATGAATAGGATATTCTTAGCAGAGGATCACAATAGCTCAGTAGCTTTGTGCACATGAACTGTAAAATGGTGCTTATCAAAATGAACCCCCCCCAAAATGATTGGATGACAGGACAATCTCCTGACTTGTGTTTGGTTTTAACAAAAGCCTTATGCTCTGTTGCGCTGCATGAGTTAAGAGATACAGGATAGCACCGCAGAGAATTTGTTTTGAGTTAGAAAACATTTAAACCTAACCTGGAGCCTTTTAATTCCACCACTAATAAATGAAAATGCTTGTATAAATAGGTACTGAAAACAGTTTTCATACTCTTATGCCTAATTAAATTCTTGAGAAGTTCCTAAGCTGACTTTAAAAGAACAAACCAGGTTCTAGCCCATATTTTAAAACTGCATCCTCAATGGTATTCAGTCTTGTTTCTAAGAAAATACAATGGAAGCTCATAATCTCAAACTTCTTGCTCATGGCTGCCCCAGGGAATTACTCTTCCCCACAAAACAGTCTTTAAAGACGTTGTGTTTTACAATGCAGAGAGTGGAGGATGCTTTTTATACATTGGTGAGAGAGATCCGACAGTACAGATTGAAAAAACTCAGCAAAGAAGAAGAGACTCCTGGCTGTGTGAAAATTAAAAAATGCGTAATAATGTAATCTGGTAAGTTCAGCATACCACTTTGGGCAGAAAGCAAGATGTCTTTCAGAAGTAACAAAGTAGCAGCCACCTCGAACTGCTTTTAAGGGTGGTGTTCTAATTTGAAGTATTACAAGAAGAAACCTGGGGTTTATTTCCATAATCGATCTATTTATTGTGACTGTGATGAGTGTGATCTTTGAGACTGTTTTGATGATCGTAGTAGACTAACCTCCGGTTGCCTTGCACTCTGATGGTATAATTAGTCCTACGCTAGATATGCATTGCCTTTTTTCTTTTTTTTTTAAGGGGTACTCAGAGTCCTGTATTAAGAAACCAGCTTTGACTCTTTATAGAAGAGAAACTAAATGTCGTGCAGCGTCTGATGGAATGGGCTCTCAGGTGGAAAAGGCCCCTCTTGGAATGTGTTTTTTTTTTCCTTTTGGACATTGTCTAAACAAAACCACTGTCCTCCAGTGTCCTCCAACATGGCGGTCCCAGCTGCTGCTCCATCCCTGTGAACACCCCTGCCCTTGCTACTGGCTTGCCACATCTTACCCACCTTTGTTCAAGCCTCTCTGATTTCCTGCTGGGCCGCTCCCTCTCCCCACCTGTTGTGTTTGATGTGTTGCCACTATCATCCACTGGGCATGCAGAGATACTTGGAGGTAATAGCACCGGTTTGAAGTCTAGCATCCTATAGCCAATCATACACCGCCTTCCCGCCTGCCGTCTGACCTGATTTCATTCCGGCATAAAGGGACGCAGTGTCTCCTCCTCCCCGTGAGTGTGTTTCCTGCCCCTGGCCATGTCTATGGCCATGGCCCCTGCTTCTCTTGTCTCGTCAGAATCTGCAGCCCTGGAGCTCTTGTGTCTTTCCAACGTCCCATTTTGAGTGATCATGGCTTCCTCTGTTGCACTGAAATCACCTTTTTGTGTTTCATTCTTACACGAGCAATAGAATCTTGCCTGCCATGTGTGGCTCTTGGCACACAATAGCTGCTCGGGAAAGATTGATCGAGCACAGCCCAATAGGACTTTTCCTTTATAAACTAACCAGTATTCAGTTCTGTCTAGCCCAGCAAGTGTTTCCTTCAGGAGGTGACAGAAAATTCATCACAAAGCTTGAACGTTTGCCCTGACCTGAATTGTTGTATGATGTAATGTTCTTTGAGGACATAAAATCCAAAACAACTAGGACATCATTTATCATACTAATGAAACTAAAAATTGATTTTGTGACTTTTAGGTCTGAAATAATTTAATATAACCCCCCAAACTAGACCTATTTCTAAGACTTGTAGAATACTAATCTATTAGCTCAGAATAAACACAGCATTTCTGGAACTTTTGAGATGTATGAGTTGGCTGTTTTTGTATCATTACATAAAGCAACACTTTAAAAGCTGTGGCTGAATTTAACATTACAGTACAGTTTGAAAACTTAGCACTTTCACAAAACAGTATCATGGCTTTTTAGATTTAAGTGACGCTTTGCATTCTTTCTGTTGTCTCACTAGGATTTTTTAAGACAACTATTTGGAATAAAGTTTTATTCATTTACATTTGAAAGGAAGCAGGTAGCGTCCTGGTGGCTTGTACCTATATAATCCTAGCTACGCAGGAGGCTGAGAGCTGAGAATCAGGACTGTGAGCCAGGTCAAGCAGGAAAAGTCTGTGAAATTCTTATCTCCAGTTCCGCTCCAAAAAGCTGGAAGTGGAGCTGTGGCTCAAGGGTAGCTAGTCTTGAGCAAAAAAGCTCAGGGACAGCATGCAGGCCCTGAGTTCAAGCCCCATGCATGTGTGCACACACACATCACCAGCACCACCACCAACCACCAAAAGGCAAAGGACAGAAACGCATACTATTTTAAGGTTTTCATCTGTGTAGTTCTCACCTTGTATGGAGTGTGAAGGTCAGGTTATTGAATCCTTGCTTTTTAAGCGGACTCAACACTTGTATGAACAAGTATGCTAACGACAGTATCCTTTCTAAATTGTGCACACATCAGCTTTTCATAATCCTGAAGGGGGTGCATCTGAAGTCATCGCTGGGATGCTGTTTTTGTCTTTTATGTGAACATACGGAGAGTGATTCTTTGCCCTTCAGGCAAAAGGAAGCCATTGGCCTACAGAAGCAAATGGTGGCGTATCCGCAGTCCGTGCAGTGATCTAAGCTAGTGAGTTCAGCTCAGGCCATCCTAAGGCTTAGGAGTCTCGGTTGTCAGAGCACCGGCCGGTTGGACGGGTTTAGTTCTGTTGTCCTCCTATGTGGAAGGCTGTGCGAGGAGATAGTGACTAGACCTCCATTGTGTGGCCCCAAGGTTTACACTGCCCTCCCCAACCCCAGGGAGGCCTCTGGGGTCAGAAGCCTCCCCTCTGTCCCGTGCCACCGTGTTCGCGGACGGCCCGTGCAGGTGCTAATTTTGAAATCATGATGTTGAAGGTCATAGTCATTATCGGTCAGGAGCAGATCATGTAAACGTTGAAGTGATTGTCAGTACAACATGCTTCTTCCCGTAGGCTGTTTAAATGCACATTATAATACTTGGCTGCTGATCCTTTTCAACACAATGGCTACCACTGGAAAAAAAACCCAGCACTTCTGTGTTTTTTGTTGCTCCTAGGCCTTGAACTCAGGGCTGGCACTCTCTACCACTTGGGCCACAGCCCCGCTTCCTCATTGTTTGTTTGTTTGTTTGTTTAATTAGCTTATTTTAAATCAACTGGGATCAGTTGTAGGGTGTGATTGTGACACACTCGGTATGTCTTGATCCAGCCCTCTCACGCGCTCCCTCATCTCTTCGGCTTCCCACGCCGGTCTCAACCAGCTCCACTGGCTGATTTTCATGCCGGTGCATAAAGTATTTTGATCCCAAATCCCGTGGCTCCCTGTTTTGTTCACTCTTACACTCTCTCCTCCCTCCCCTTCCCTGTAGTTCCCTGATTAAATCACTTCATTTATACAAGTGTGATGTTGGGTACTTGTTTCCAAGTTGCCCCCTAGTGGCCAAGGCGTGGGAGCGTTAGAATTCTTTGTGTAGTTCCGCACAGTAGGTTGGACCGATTTTAAAATGAGGATGGTATTTTTCAGGGTGGGTTTTGTTGTTGTTATCAACATCTAGTTTTCTTTTTAACAAGAGACCAGGTAAGAGTTGACGCAGGGATCTTGTGTATTGAAAGCCCCACCAATAGCCTCTCTGTAGGTGACCACTTAAAAGTGGTCATAGTCATATTATGGGCTGTTAAGTTCTGCCTTGGACTCATTTTTATTCACAACTGACTTAAATACCATTTTTGATAACAAATAGATGCAGGCTTCCATGGCCAGACACTGAAGGTGGTCCGCATTTATCTGGCTAGTTTGGGGATTTTCTGCCAGTCCTGGGGCTTGAACTCAGGGCCTGGGCGCTGTCCTGAGCTGCTTTTGCTCAAGGCTAGCACTCTACCTCTTGAGCCACAGGACTGACTTTTTCTGTGTATGTGGTACTGAGGAATCGAATCCAGGGCTTCATGCATGCTAGCCAAGCACTCTACCACTGAGCCACCTGCCCAGACCATGGCTGGTTTTGAAAACATTATATTCTAAGCTAAACAGAAACTAAAATAATACAAAGAGAATCTCTTCCAGCACCATCTGGTGATGATACTTACTGAGCTCATTTCTCCTTAGGTTAGAGGGATTCGTGTTTTCAAAGTTATACCCTTTGTTGGAGTCATTTTCAGCCTCTTTGTTAATTAAAAGTTTTGAAATGAAGAACATGTGAAAACTGAACACGCTGTCTGGATTCTGTGTATTTCTTGGTAGACCTTTCAGAGGATTTTATGTAGGTACAAAATGAGAAATGACACCTCTTTCATCTAAAGTCGAGCAACGCGCGGTAGGCCGGCATTTGGAGGTTGGTGACTGAGGCTTGCCAAGAAGCGCACCAAATTCATGTGTTCTGGGGAGAAAGCCCTTTGTTAAGCTTGGGTATGATTCGGGGCCACTGTTACTGCCTGTTGTGAATGCTGTTGTTCCTGTTTTATTAATTGACTTTGCTTCCTGAAGAGAAACGTTCAACTGAACCACCATTTCTCAGTGGCATTCTACCGCCGTCAACATCTCACTTTGTTTTTAAATTTCAGGGTGTGGACGATGCTTTCTATACATTAGTTCGAGAAATCCGAAAACATAAAGAAAAAATGAGCAAAGATGGGAAAAAGAAGAAAAAGAAGTCAAAGACAAAGTGTATAATTATGTAAATACAGTTTATACTTTTTTCTTAAGGCCTACTTAAGTAAAAGTGGTAATTTTTGTACATTACACTAAATTATTAGCATTTGTTTTAGCATTACCTAATTTTTTTTCCTTCCCATGCGAACTGTTAGCTTTTATCTTACATGCTTCTTTGAAAATGACAGTGGAAACTTTTTCCTCTTAAGTGCCAGTATTTCCCTGAGTTTTGGTTTATGAACTAGCAATGCCTGTGAAAAAAAAATTACTGAGCACCTGAGATTTCATGCCTCGGGTTTTGGTGCATGCAAGTCGATTTTTTCCCTCATTTTCTTAACAATGGTGAGCGCTGGTGTGAAACACCAGGCTCTGGAATCTTCCCTCCCGTGCGTTCATCTAGTCACATCAGTGGGCTCCGGAGTCCTTACAGCTTCAGTAATGACTTCAGCTTCAGGCTGGTCTTTCTGGAACAGGGAAGGATCACAAACGGATGGGCTTCTGGGGCCTCATCTTCACGTTTCCTGCCCTCATGTCCCATCGTTCGTCATCCTGGCCACTCTCCCAAAGATATATTTTTTATAAAAAGGGGGGAAAATGGGGGGGGGGATAAGAAAAAGACCCAAGGCAATGAAAAATCTTAAAAGACCATTGACGTTTTTCTACAATGGGTAAATGACTGTAAGACTTCTCTTAGCTTTTCCTGCTAAGACAGACTCAGTACAAAAATGGGGATCCCAGCAACCATTTGGTGGGGGCATTAACCCCACACTCCTAAATGTGTATAGTGATCCAGAACCATTTTAACATATTAAAAAAAAATTCTCATGGGAATGAAATGTAGTCCCCCTGTGTCTGACTGCTCTGTCTAGCCTGTTAGTCTGTCTTTGAAAATCACTTTAATTTTAGTCGTGATACTTAAGATGGTTTGAGCCAGTTCTAGAGAAGCGGGGGATGAGGAGACGCGGGTTGTGAGACCAGCCCCCCGCGAAGCTTTGTGCTTCACCCAGGTTTCACAGCACAGCCCACTGCACCTCCACGATCAAAGCGTGAATCAGCAGAGGGAGTTCTTGGAGAACTTAACAAGATGAATTCTCATCATTTGGTGGTCCTACCAAACATCGAGAGCCTCACTTCTTCGTTTTTTCTTATTAGAATTAAAAAAAAAAAAAACACCACCTTTGAAATATAAACTTAGAAGTTGAGGTGGAGAAGAGTACAAAGGGCAGTAATTTTGTTTTTCTTTTAAGAATGGAAGTTCAGTTTCAGACTGTTTCATCCATATTTACAAATCTAATGCTTTAAAAATGAGATGAGTCACCGTTCATGAGAACAGTTCTTTCAGTGAATTTCAAGAATGACTTAAAAATCTTTGCAGTGAAAGGCTGTGGTGAAATGGAACGTACTGGACTTTAGATTTTAGATATGTCTGACTCTGGGCACATCGCTGTCCACTTCAAATCATCTCCAAGGCACCTACCATGCGATTTACATGCAGTTTACATACAGACTCACTCGTTTGTCCGGCTCAGCACAATCTGTAACTCCTTACTTGGATTCTCATCCTCAGTGTCCGTCTCCTGGTCAAAATTGTGCAAGAGGTGAAGTTTTTATCTGAGTAGTCTTTCTCCAGTTTGGGATTTCCTCCTCTCTCAGCTGTCACTTTGCTTGCCTGGCCTGCTTTTCCACACACCTGTGGCTCAGTGTAGCTTAAGACGGTGCCATTTCCCCCACTTCCGGTTCTATTGCTGCTGTGGAACTCAGCGTATGAGGTTGTCAAAGGTACATCAGCATTGCTCTGTGTCTTACTTCCTCGCGGCCTAAAATAATCTGACAGATACCATAATGAGATGCATACGCCCGAGTTACGCCTTCCCTGGTGTGTGGTTGCAGTTTAACCTTGACTCTTTCCGCCTCCTCTCTGCTGTCTGATCCGTTCGTTGCTGATGATGGAAGAGGGACTTTCAGAGTAGTTTACCGAGACCCCCCTATGCAGTAGGAGGAAAACTTAGTAAAGGAGGTGCTGAAATGTGCATCTCGAACTCAGTCCTGATTTTTAAAAAGGATACATTCCATTGTACAAGTCAAAACTCTTACCATGAAAAGGAACTTCCACAATTGAATGAATAAAGGTGTTTTTTCTTCAAAAAAAAAAATCTGTTCACCAAGTGTTTATTCAATGCCTGTCGTAAAGTAGCCACTGCACAAGGCCCTGGGGCTGTTCTGTCTCTGTTTCCCAGTCTTGAGTAGCAGAGTCATCTGGAGGATTTTCATCAGGCATTCAGCATGGGATTGTTTTTTTAACTTTGGGGGGGGGGGATTGGGGGGCCACGTGGTGGCTGAAGGTTCTTGTTTTCTTCCTTTGTGCGAGGGGCTGGTGGTGTAGCCGGCACGGTCCTGTGTGCCAGGCATGTTCAACTCCATTCCCAGGCCCGTCACAGTGTCGGTGGACCCCAGCGCAGCTCTTGCGTCAAGCCGCCTTATAGAGAGTACTAGTTTTAGAGGGAGTGAAGTTGCCCTGGTAGTTTAGCTTTTCTCTGGGGTAAGTAACCGAGGCTTTAGGATCTTTAGGTAGGCATGCAGCTTGGCGTCGCGCCCGAGGAATTCCAGCGTGTAATGGACATTTCAGACTCTTGAATTTTGGATGCTGCTGGGCAGTTTTTCTAAGGTGGTGGTAATCCTGATGTGCATTTTGACTTACGTGAACCTTCTGTTAACGAAAGGTTTTAGTAGAGATGTTCACAGGGGCGGGGGGGTCCCAGTCGTGCACATCATTACCTGATGGATTAGTACAGCCTGAAGTCCACGATGAACTGAGAACTCCCGATTCTGTAGTCGTAGGCATGAACGTGGGTGGGTGGGGCATAGAGGCATAGATAGTATAGTCTGAGTGAGTATATTCAGTTAGGAACTTCATGCCTGCTGACTGAGTCACACTGCATGGCAATTTAGAACCTAACTGTCAGTAGGTTATCACAGCCATGGCCACCATTGCACAATTTTGTCCTGAGGTTTGTAGCTTTGTGAGGCATGTTGAATGAGTTTGCACCAGTTCATCTCATTGATGTTCTAGTAATTTTTTCTCCCCTCCCAGCCATCTTTTCCTCACAAACAATTTAGGTGAGGTATTTTTTTCCCTCTTGTTCGGTAGCAGGCAATATGTAGTCATTTCCATTGGACAAGAGTAGTCATTCATTATGTCGTCATCTTTTTAAAACCCAGCAATGACTTCAAAATTGAATTTATATCTACTAGCTTCTGTATTGTTATCGGATAGCGTGAATTCTGCATGGGGAAACGGAGTAGCACGAGCTGGTAGCTGGAAAATTCTGTCAAAAATGAAAATGATTTCTTCCTAACAACAAGGCATCTGTTCTGAAAGAATAGTCCTAACTCGGTGGCAAGCTGTGTACTAGCTTGAAGTGCCTCTGTGGGATGGGGAATTTGGGAACACAAAGTGATCTGCAGAAAAGGTTCATTTCAGAAGCCTCCCTCCCCTGTGGAGCTCATTGGGTTACACTTTCTCTGGAAGTTTCCAATTCCACTGTCTTGTGTTTTCATGTTGAAAATACTTTTGCATTTTTCCTTTTGAGTGCCAATTTCTTACTAGTACTATTTCTTAACGTTATTACCATGTTTACCTGGGATGTATTTTGACTATTTTTGTATAGTGTAAGCTGATACATGCACACTTTGTGCATTGTGCTGTGTGTGTGTGTGTGTGTGTGTGTGTGTGTGTGTGTGTGTGTGGGACATGCACAGTGTGATCCAGTCTCTTCCATCATTTGGTTGCTCTGACCTGGGAACATCGGTCATTTCAAACATTAAATTTTAAAACGACCATTCCTTTAATTAACTTTTAATGTTTATAGGAGTATGTGCTGTGAAGTGATCTGAAATTTGTCATATTTTTGTCATGAACTGTACTGCTCCTAATTATTGTAATGTAATAAAAGTAGTTATGGTGACTTGTAAGTGTCTTCTTTCCTTTTTAAAATTCAGTCTTTAATTTTTACCTTGCTAGGTGCTGGAACGTTAGCCAGGGCCCTGTGTGCTGGGCAAGCACTTTACTATGAGCTACACCCCCAGCCCTGGCCCTTTCTTACGGGAAACTGGAACTGGAGGTCTTATAAGAGCAGGGCCCTGGTGGCTCAGGCCTGTCATCCTCGCTGCTCAGGGGGCTGAGATCTAGGGGTCATAGATCGAAGCCAGCCCAGGCAGGAGTGTCTGTGAGAACCTCCAGTAAACTACTCAGAAAAAGCTAGAAGTAGAGCTGTGGCTCAAGTGGTAGAGCACTAGCCTTGAACACAAAGAGGCTCAGGGACGGTGCCCAGGCCCTGCCTTCAAGCCCCAGGACCAGCAAAAAATAGATCTTGTAAGGCAGACACTAAAGGATACCAGTGAGATCTTTATTATTCAGCTTTGAAATCAGAAGTGTTCTCTGTACGGTCTTCAGACTGTTAAAGTACTTGCTTAAACTTCAAGGCAGGGGTGGGCCTTGTCGCACTAACTCACTCAGGAGCTTTTACAACATTCCTGATGGCTTGTCGGGATGCTGCAGCCAGATTTCTGTGGAGTCCTCCCTCACGCAGCTCTGTGCTGGGCTGGACACACCCTGCGGAGCTGCTGGTGGGTCGGGAACCTGGAAGCTGCACCTGCCTGTACCAGCCAAGGGACGTAGGGAAGTGCTTTGACGGTAAAATGGAGAAATTGGCCAAGCATGATTGGCTAAAACATGTAAGTTAGGAAACTTAAGTATATTATATTTTGTTTCCAAATTGGGTACTCAATTCATGAATTGGTAATATCACTAAATTGTTCTTTAATGATATTACCTGATAACGTTTTAATAATTTTTTATTTATAGTATTGGTAATAAGATTTTGGTAGTAAAACAACATAAAGACTTATGGATATAGCTCATAGTGTCATTATGATTGAATTCTATTAATTGTACTCCAATAGGTCAGCTCAGGTAGAGTACTTAATAATACCTGGTACGCACACAGAGTTGCATTGATTTTTCAGCCAATTTATAGTGTCATGATCAGTTAGTGCTGGTATCTGAATAATAGCGTTGTTTCATGGCCCTGTATTTCCTAAGGAAGTATAAGGCTTCTAGCTCTTTCATTACAAATTCGCCTCGCTTAATAAGTTCTTTGATCTTCTCTGGATCTTTCACGTCTTTGTTTTTAAGAAAAACATTCTTCAAACGCCTTTTAAAATAGTCTGCTCCTTTCGGGTAGTCCCGGCCAAGATACAGCAGCTTGAAAAAGAAAGATTTTATGATTTTCAACACCGCACATCACACAACCTACTGAGTAGCAAGCTAGAAAGCTGACAGCGCCATTACTTACATTCTTATACAGATTCAGAACTTCTCCTCTTAAAGGATTGGCCATTTTCACTTAACGTGGAGATGGACATCACACCTAGAGAAAAGGAAGATTGCTTTTGTAAAAACCATCGCCATCTTTCTTTAAATACTGGGAAAACGGAGTATTTCAGGCACAGTTTGAGAAAAGGGGGTGCTTCAGAAGAAGGGTAAAAACTATTTGGAAGAATCTGGATGTGAAGAGAAAAATGGGAGACCAAAACTGCAGCGACCAAAGGCTGAAGGCTGCTGGAGCGATTCTTCAGCACCTGCTTCAGTGAGCAAGCTCAGCGCTACAAAAGACAGATAGCAGCAGCTTGTATTCCCGCGTCTCACGAGGCGCGGTGAGCCTTCAGATCTGTCAGGAATATGCTCGGCTGCTTTAGGTTTCTAAGGCTGTTGAGAATCTTCTGTGGGGTGTTGGGGGGGGTAGTAAGCTCAATACAAGAGCCCAGGGACTCTTGGTGGAACAAAGGTTCCCCAGCCCTGGAACCCAGGCACGCTGTCCCCGGTCTCCCCAGAGTTGTAGGGGTTCCGTGTGCGGTCCGTGTTTAATATGACTGCCCGATGAAAGGGTCTCCACCCTAAAGTCCTTTCTTCAAGGAGCCCCATCGCATCTAAGACCTAGAGAGAATGTTCTAGAAAGCAAGCTGCTGTGCTAGAAGCACTCATCACCTTGCTCAGTGAACCGAAGTTGCGTGTGTGCGTGTGTGTCTCGTGGCGCACGCACACAGCCCGATTCTGCACTCACGTCTGTGATCTGTTGGCACCGAGTCAGTCCGGACACAGTGGCCTTATTTTCACGGGCTGCCTCCTTCCAGGTTTTCAAAAAAAATCCTGGCCAACAGTGAACAATGTTTGTCAGTCGTGGGGCTTGAACTCAGGACCTGGGCGCTGTTCCTGAGCGCTTCTTTGCTCAAGGCTTGTGCTCTACCCACAGCTCCACTTCGTTTTCTGGTGGTTCACTGGAGATCAGAGTCTCACGGACTTTCCTCCCCGGGCTGGCTTTGAACCGCCATCCTCAGACCTCAGCATCCGGAGTAGCTGGGATGCCAGGAGTGAGCCACCACGCCCGGCTGAGCTGTCCCGGTCACTGCCACCTCAGACACCTGCGCTACCGCGGGGGGACAGCCAGCACCGCCTCTCTCTCCACCAGGGCCGCCTCCCTTTCTCCCCCAGAGACCACTCCAGAGCTGGTGCTGGGCTGTGGCCTACACCCCATCACCCCTAGAAGCTCACGGTGCCCAGCTCCTCCGAATGCCATCTGCACTGAAGTCGTGAAGGAAGCAATGAATTTTAAAAACAGATGTTGCCAGGCGCCGTTGGCTCCCGCCTGTCATCCTAGCTACTCAGGAGGCTGAGATCTGAGGATTGCGGTTCAAAGCCAGCCGGGGCACGAAAGTCTGTGAGATTCTGATCTCTACGGAAGTGGCGCTGTGGCTCAAGTGGTAGAGCGCCAGCCTTGAGCTGAAGAGCTGATGGACAGTGCCTAGGCCCAGAGTTCAAGCCCCACGACAGACCAAAAAAAGATTTTACATCAGCTCTATGTGAATCATGACAAGTAGATTCTGTTAAAACTCGGTGCCAAGCAAGGAGTGCTTGTCTGTCATACTCAGGAGAGGTCAGAGGAAAACCAGTTGAGGCCAGCCTGGCTATACAGCAAGACCACTGTGGTAAGAAACCCCAAACAATAATTGAATAAGTTAAGACCTCCCGTTACTTGCGGGTGCCAGTGCTGGGGCTTGAATTCAGGTGCTGTCCCTGAGCTTTTGTGCTTAAGGCTGGTGCTCTACCACTTGAATCACAGCTCCACCTCTGGCCTTTTGCTAGTTAATTGGACCCAAGTGTCTCACAGACTTTCCTGCCTGGGCTGGCTTTGAACAGTGATCCTTAGATCTCAGCCTCCTGAGTATCAGCTGGGATGACAGGTGTGTGCCAACAGTGCCTGGCTCCATTGCTTGTATTTGCTCCCTCTCTTAGGCATTTTGACAAAATCGACATCACTTACAAATTCCCAGAGCAGAGTGCCCGAGCCTCCAATAGCCCTCAGGGGGTCTCGTAGAGCCTAATTTGAGCCGAGTCCCTCCCATGCCCTCCATGCCCGTGCCCTAGGAGAATTCACATGCGGACCGAGCCTTTCCTGCATGCTCAGTCATTCGCTTTCCAGCTTCTGACTTCTGGCTTCTACTGAACTCCTAACGACAGTATTTCACCTCCACCACCAACAAAAAACATCTCTTTGGGTGGCCAGGTGGCAGCATGCACCTGTCATTGGTTGCCTGGAGACTGCAATCCGGAGGTTTACACTCAGGAAGCCCAAGCTGGGAATGTGCGCACCCTCCCGGCTACGGTAGGAAGCTAAATAGGAGGCCTGCAGTCCAGGCCAGCTCCGTGAAAAGGGGGACCCTAGCTCAAGATAACCAGAGCCAGCGGGGCTGGAGGTGTGGCTCACGTGGTCAAGAGCCTGCGTAGTCACCACAAGTTCGAATCCTAGTACCACCACCACCAGACGGGTCTTGGGCAGAGTGATGTCTCTTCTTCTGTGTGAACTGAAGCAACTGACTTGCAAATGTTTTGCAATTGATTCTGCATCAATGTCATTTCATAGAGCAAACTCTGGTGTAGTCAGTCACCTGGCGGGTTCGGCTGCAGCAGTCGGTTGTGTGATATGTGAAAGCTTGCGTGAGCTCTGGCTTCGGCTGGGCTGAATTTTCAGTTGGCCTTTTCATAAGTTAGGAAGGAAGAAAGAAGGAAATAGTACGGCCGAGATAAATGGGTCTGGTTCTCTGATGCTAACATAGATAGATCAAGACAGTTGTTCATCATCATCGTCATCATCGAACTGACTTTAATTTCCAATTCAGGAAACACACCAAGTGTAGGAAGGGGCTCTGGCCGCTTCCTAAACCCTGCACAGCATCAGGGAAGACACGAGTGAGGGAGAGGAGAAGCGGCTGCCACCCGGAGCCCCGGGGCCTCGGTCCTGCAGGCCTCGCTGCCCAGGCTGCCCTCCTGTGGGAGTCTGCGCGGGGGGCTTTTCCTCCTTTGGGCGAAGGGGTTAAGACTTCCGCTCCAGTCCTGGACAGACAGACAACTGTCCCCTTACCAGAACACTGTGTGGACAAGGACTAGGTGTTTCATATCCGAATCTGGCAAAGATCACTCTCTCAAGCTTCGGATAATGGTAGAAGCTAAAGGAGAATCGCCAAAGAGAAGCAGCCTGGAGCTGTCTGAGGTGCATTCCCAGACCAGCGCCTGTCGGAGCCTCAGCTGGGTGCCAGGCTGCTGGAGCCTCTGATCCTAGCTACTCAGCCAGGCTGAGGTCAAAGCCAGCCCGGGCAGAAAACGGTGACATCCTCATCTCTACTAAACCATGCCATGGAACAAGTCTGAGCAAGGCTCAGGGGGCAGAGCCCCAGCCCCAGGGACGGCACCCAGCCCCAGGGACGGCACCCCAACACCAGCACCAGAGGGTGTGCGGCCCGAAGGGTCCTGCGGTGGTGGTCAGCCTGGAACACAGGCCACGCGCACTGGGGTGGGAACAGGACTCCCCACACTCCAGGCCTGGGCGGGGAGCTGGGGCGGCCAAGGGCGCCGGCCCCAGCCCTTCTGGCACATGCTAGAACATGATCCAGCGTTCCTAGGAATCTCACATGGTGTAAAAGACAGCTTTCCCTGTGAAACACGCCGTTCCCGGGGCATTTGGAATTATTATATATTATGTATTCTATTATATATTATATGTATTGTATAATTCTATATATTCTATATATTACATATTCTATATAGTCTATACACTATATGCAATATATTATGTACATATTATGTTATATATTCTATTATATATGTATTGTGTATTCTATATATTACATATTATATATTATGTACACTGTTATGTATTATGTGTTATATATTCTATTATATATGTATTGTATAGCCTATTCTATATATAGTACATATTCTATATTCTATACATTACATTATATGTAATATGTATGTCTTATGTTACATATTCTATTATATATTGTATATTCTATATATTCTACACTATATATTATATACATTGTTATATATTATATATTGTGTATATTGTTATATATTGTATATTCTATATATTCTTTGTATTCTATACTATATACATGTTATATATCTATTATGTATACATTGTTATATATCTATTATGTATATATTGTATGTTATATATTGTTATATATGATATATAATGTAAACCTTGTATGTTATACATCTATTATGTATACATTGTTATATATTCTATGTTGTATATTATATCTATTATGTACATGTTATATATTAGGTGTTATATATATATTATGTATACATTATATGTCATATCTATCATGTATATATGTTATATATTAGGTGTTATATATATATTGTATCTATCATGTATATGTTATATATTAGGTGTTATATATCATATCTGTGTATAACATATTGTTATATATGATGTATACATTATACGTCCTATATATATCATGTATGTATGTTATATATTAGGTGTTATATATATCTAGTATGTATATATTATATATAGTATATATTGTTATAATGTATATATACGTCATGTATCTATCATGTATGTTATATATTAGGTGTTCTGTATCACCCATATCATATCTATCATGTATCGCAGCGTCGTCGGGCCCCGCGCGGGCTCCCGCCCCAGGGCCTTTGCTCGGCCCGCGCCGGGTCACGCGGCCCTGGGCCCGCCGGGGTCAAGGTCGCGCCCTTGGGGACGGGCGCCCCGGGAATCGCGTCCCGCAGGGGTCACGGGACGGGCTGGTCAGACCCGCGGGCGAAGGGAAGGTGCTGGAAGGCGCGGCCCCCGCCCCGCTCCCACCGCGCGGACCCCGCGACGCTCACCCGGCGCGCGCTCCGGCTGCGGCTCCGCTTCGCCGAGAGCCGTAAAGCGCGCCCGCCGTGACGACGAGCGCTTTCCGGCCGGCCGCGAGCCGTGAAAGCGGAGGCGCGGCCCGACAGTCCCCGCCGGGGCCGGAAAAAGCCCCACGCGACTGCGCGGACCTGGGGGGCGGGCCTGCGAGTAGGGTCGGGTCTGGGGTAGGTGTGGCCTGTTGTCTTGACAACCGGGCGTGGGCGTGGCCTAAAACGTCAGGAGCCACGGGGACGGAGACCGGAAGTGCTCCAACGTGAGTGTGCCTCTTGGTTCTTCCTTGTGGGTGGGTGGGGCCTGTCGTCCGGGCAACTGGAGTCTGTGGGCGGAGTCAGCGACCGGAAGAGCCCCAATGCGGCTGCGCGGAGGAGGCGGGGCCTGTTGTCCTGACAACCCGGGAGCGTTGGTGTCGCGGAGCGGAGCGGCGCGGAGGGGCCGGGCGCCGTGCCTCGCCATGGTGAGCCGGGAGGGCGGCCGGGGGCTGACGGGGCTGACCGGGGGCTGACCGCCGACAGCGGCCGACGCGGAGTCAGGGAACCCCCGCGCCGGTGGGGGAGGCCCCCCCGACCCTGGGCCCGCGCCCCGCCACCCCGCCGGGAGGCCGCGCACGGCCCCGCCCGCGCTCTCGCGAGGCTTGGGTTTCCCCGCGGGACGCGGCGCGCGCTCCGGTTCCCGCCGCTTCTGGCCGCGGCCAGACAGACCCCGCCGGCTGGAGAGGAGGGTCCCCTGACCACGGGGGCCGTGCGCGGGCAGGCAAGAGCGGATCGCCACGAGCAGTCACCCATCAATCACCAATCAATCACCAATCAATCATCAATCAATCAGACAGGTTCGGGTATCAGGAAAGACCGGACCAGGCCTATGCCTGCAGAGCCAGCCAGACACCATGATCAATCAATCATCAATCACCAATCAATAATCAATCATCAATCAATCAGACAGGTTCGGATATCAGAAAAGACCGGACCAGGCCTGTGCCTGCAGAGCCAGTCAGACACCATGATCAATCAGGTTCGAATATTAGAAAAGACCAGATCAGGCCTGTGCCTGCAGTTAGCAGGAACACCATAATCAATTGATCAACCAGATAGGTTTGTATATCAGAAAAGACCGACCAGGCCTGTGCCTGCAGAGCCAAGCCAGACACCATGATCAATCAATCAATCAATCATCAATCAGGTTTGAATATCAGAAAAGACCGGACCAGGCCTGTGCCTGTAGAGCTAGCAGGAACACTATAATCAATTGATCAATAAATCAGTCATTGGTATCCGTGAGCTGTGTAAGGGCCACTCCCTGACAGATGATCTATAAGAAGGAAGTATTGGGTGTGACTTCAAGTTCAGATTTAGGGAAGAATGGCCATTCCTCTTCCCCGTCTCCTGACACCTTAGAGCATCTTGGTACTTTATGAATTTACAAACAACAAAGTATTTAATCTTTTCTTCTTCTTTTCCAATTTTCAGGGTCCCAAAGCAAAAAAGGTACGTGGAAATTATTTCTGGATGTAGATCTCTGAAAACACTTCCCTCTGCAGTTTCTTTTTTTTTTTTTTTAAAGCGCTTGTGTATCTTGTAGTATAGTTTATAGAACTTACTGGACTTCTTAGAGGAATTGGCCTGTGGCCAGTGGCCAGGCCCACTATCATCCTAGCCACCCAGGAGGCTGAGATTGTGGGGCCGCCCTTCAGCCAGCCTGGATAGGAAATTCCACGAGTGAGACTCTTATCTCCAATTAACCAGCCAACAGCTGGAAGCGGAGCTGCGGCTCAAGTGGCACAGCTGTAGTCTGGAGCAAAAATGCCCAAGCAGTGAGTTCAAGCCCCAGGACCCCCCCTCCCCCTCCTCCTCCACACAAAAAAACAGAATAATGCTTTACAGTCACACACGTATTGCAAATTTGAGATGTGATGTTGAGTTTCACAAATATATTTACTTTGCCAGAAAACCACACAACTATCCAGTCACAAAGAGCCAAGGAAAGGTTTATTGCCAGCAAAGGGACCAGCAAGACCCCCTTCTCCCAAGAGAGAAGAGCCTGCTGTTGTCTGAGGAGACCTGTGTAACTCCGTGATTAGGGGTGGAGACCCCGGTGGAAATGTGTGGGCCAGGGCTTCATCATGGCGGGCTGGGGCTTATGGCTGCCACCCAAGTACTAGGTAAGGGACCTTGCAGCTGCCCAGTCCTGAAGGCAACTCTAAGAGGACCCTGCTGCCTTATATATATGGTGGTAGCTGCCCCCAAAGAGCGCCATCTCAAGGTAAAGGGTAAATGGGCGCAGGGTTGCCTAGGGAAAGAGCCTGCTAGGTTCTGAGAGTGGAAGCTACTGAGCCAACGTTCCCCACGTTTTGGCTTACTAGTTGTACGAGGGAAGCAGGTCGGGAGCAGGGCGAAGGTGCTTTGTTCTGGAGATGCTTCCTGAGAAGCTGAGAAGGGGGCGAAGGAGCCAGTGGGGCTCGCCCCACCAAGAACCCTCCTAGGAGCATTGGATCGATGGATTGGAAAGTCTTGTCTTTCCCATCAGGATAGTTTGTAGGCGCAGGTAAAAACAGGAACAAACAAACAGCCACTGGATAGGTGATGTGGCATTCGTAGGGGGCACAAGTAAGCTCGCCCCTTCTTGGTTCTATTCTGAAGCTGGGCAGGAGTGTCCTTTTCCGACATTGTTTAGTGTATCATCTATTGATTTCTAACGTATAGCATCGGCATCGGCCAGAGCATCCCGTGGGGGCTCTTCCCGCTCGCAGGAGTCAGCATGGCTAGCCTGTGGCGTGGTCGGGGCAGAGGAGAGGCTGGTTTAAGTTTTGTAGGACTAACAGTTAGAGAGGTTGCAGTCCTTCGGGCCAGGGGGGACCAGACGTCGTAATGCACGCGGTCCTGCAGGACACCAGCTAAACACAGCGGATGAGGGACCCCAGCCTGGGACAGCAAAGCGTCTGCAGCTGTGGCAGGAGCTGCCTTGCAGGAAAGGTAGCAGGAGACGGACAGGATGTGGTGTTTTAGGTGAGCAGCATTTGAGGAGGCAGGGGGGGTCGTGGGGGGGTCGCTGCCCCTCACCCCACCCGGGGGCACGGGTTGGCTGTCACCTGTCTGGAGTGCATACACCGGCCGGCCATGGTGTGTCCTGTCTACCCCTGCCCCTCTGCAGTGCCTGAGGACCACGTCCCAGCTGCCTTGTCCTTGGAGACACTCAGAGCAGCGAGGTTGCTTAGGCCAGCAGTGCTTGTGGTGCCTAGACGAGTCCAGAAGGGGGCAGTCTCAGACCGGCACAGCCGTAGACCCAAGCAGAGTCAGGGTCCTTTCTGCTTGGCAGAAAACTGAACGGCCGCTGTGTCTGCGACCCACGCTGTTCAGGAATCTTCCTACGGTCTCCAGCGTTCATGGAGAACTCAGAAGGCTGCAGGCACGCAGATGCTATAGGAGGGAAGCCACGGGCTGAAGCGAGTGAGGCAGAGGCAGGTGACTTTACAAGGGCCAGGCCGCCGGGCACCGGTGCTCACACCTGTCATCCCAGCTGCTCAGGAGGCTGAGAGCTGAGGATCGCGGTTCAAAGCCAGCCCGGGCCGGAAAGGCCTTGAGACTCTGATCTCCAGTGAACCACCAGAAAACCAGAAGTGGTGCTGTGGCTCAAGTGGTAGAGTGCCAGCCTTGAGCTGAAGAGCTCAGGGACAGCGCCCAGGCCCTGAGTTCAAGACCCATGACCGACAAAAAAAAAAGAGTATAAAGTTTATTCTGACCATTCTTTCCTAAACAATAGGATGACAGTATTTACACAACATTTACATTACGTATTGTAAGTGATCTAGAGAACATTTAGCTGTATGAAAGGACATGAGTAGGTTATATGGAGGTAATAGATCCCTTCCTTCCTCCCCTTCCCTTCCCACCCTCCCTCCCTCCCTTCTTTCCTTCTTTCCTTCCCAGTCCTGGGGCTTGAAATCAGGGCCTGGGCACTGTCCCTGGGCTTCTTTTGCTCAAGGCTAGCACTCTACCACTTGAGCCACAGCACTGACTTTTTCTGTGTGTGTAGTTACTGAGGAATGGAACCCAGGGCTTCATGCATGCTAGCCAAGCACTCTACCACTGAACCACATTGCCAGCCTCGAGTCTTGTTTTGTTTTGGTAATGTTTTTTGTTTCTATGGTGCCAGTCCTGGGGCTTCGAGCTCTTGCTTGACTTTTGCTCACACCTGGCTTCTACCACGTAAGCCACAGTTCCACTTACAGTTTTTAACTGCTGGGGTTACAGGTGTGAGCTACCAGCACCCGGCTAGCACAGATTTTATTGCCAATTGCTATATAAACATTGTACTTGATCTCTGCTATTAAATAGCAATTTACCAAACTGGTACATTTGTTCTTCAAGTACATTTGAGTCATAAAAATCCCTTTCATGTTTACAGACAATTTCTGAGCTGTATTTACATACGTATTACTTTCTTTCATCAATGGGATGAGCTTCTCTTTGCTATTATTTTAAAGCTAGGAAACTAGAAATGAGCAGCTTACTTAAATTGTGTATATATGTCCTTCTCTGCTTTTGAGTAATTTACAAGCTGATCTGTCTGTCTGTCTGTCTCTGTCTCTGTCTGTCTCTCTCTCTCTGCCAATCCAGTGGCTTGAACTCAGGGCCTGGGTGCTGACTTTGAACTTTTGTGCTAAAGGCTACTGCTCTACTCCTTGAGCCACAGCTCCACTTCCAGCTTTATGGTGGTGGTTCATTGCAGATAAGAATCGCATGGACTTTTCTGCATGAGCTGGCTTTGAACTGCGATCCTCAGGTCTCATCTCAGCCTCCTGAGTGACTGGGATGACAGGCGCGAACCACTGATGTCCAGTCAAGCTGATTTCCCTCACTTGCCTCCAGATGTGTCTTTCGATGTCTGCACACTTTGAGGTTATCTTGTCTGCACGAAGAGTTGGTTTCACGAAAGCAGAAGTGTTTGAGGAATGTGTGTTTTGTAGGTAACTTGGAGGCACGTTAGTAACCTTTGTATATGTTGTGGGCTTTGTTAAGGGTCCGGGTAAGAAGAAACTCACCAAAGCCGAGCGTCTGAAGCTGCAGCAGGAGGAAGAGGAGAGGCGACTGAGAGAGGAAGGTGCAGAATCTTCAGTGTTCTTTGCATCTGTAAGGGGAGCTGACAGTAGGCTGGTATTTCCATGCCCAGCCATCTTCTTTTCAAAACTCTTCACATAGCGTGAAAAAGCTAAGGGCCAGCACCTGAGCCCTGCATTTTCACCCTGGTACCATCTTGAAACCCTAGTACAGTTCTCTCATTTCAATCTCTTTTGTTGGAGTCTCACAGACTTTCCTGCCTGGGCTGGCTTTGCACTCTGATCCTCCTGTCTCAGCCTCCCAGGGAGCTGGGGATGGCGGGCCTGCCCCAGCAGCTTGAGAGCCTAAACCAGCAGCAGCCTAATCCCCGAGCTCATTCTTGATGCTTTGGTGCTTTAGAGGAAGCCCGACTGAGATTTGAGAAAGAAGAGCAGGAAAGGCTGGAGCGCATGCGAATCGCTGAGGAAAAATGGCATCAACTTGAAGAAAAAGTGAGTAGAAACGAGCCATGATCTTTGTGGGGGGAGAGGCAGAGTTTGAAGTCAGAGACTCAGGCTCACAAGACAGGCAGCTTACCACGTGAGCACGAATGTTCTATTTTTTAAAATTTATTTTTCTTATCATTAAGAAGTTGTGCAGGGGGCTGGGCAGGTGGCTCAGTGGTAGAGTGCTTGCCTTGCATGCATGAGGCCCTGGGTTTGGTTCCTCAGCACCACGTACACAGAAAAAGCCAGAAGTAGAGCTGTGGCTCAAGTGGTAGAGCGCCCACCTTGAGCTGAAGAGCTGAGGGACAGCGCCCAGGCCCAGAGTTCAGCCCCCATGACTGGAAAAAAAAATGCACAAAACGGTTTCAATCCAGCATGTCTGTCTGTCTGTCTGTAAGTCCCAGGCAGCTTGATCAAGCCACCCCTCCGTTCTTCTCCGCCCTCAAGTTCCCGGACTTCACATCACCTGTGGCTCAGAATACCGGCTGCATTTGCCTGCCCTTCCCTTCTCGCGCATTCGCCCCCCTTGCCTGGTAGTCGTTTGGTTCAGCTCTTGGAGTGAGTTACCCATCGGAGCCTCCCCTCTGTGCACCGGGCTTCCGTTCACAGGTTCCTGCAGTATGTTAACATACGTTCATAAGTTAGACCTGACTTCCACAGATGAGAGAAAACAGACCTTCCTCGTCACGCTGGACCCGACTTACTTCAGTTAACATGCTTTCAGAATGAAATCGTGTCATTCTTCATTATGTATGAGTAATCTTCCATTGTATATACATAACACATGAGTGCACATATATGTATATATATGATATATAACATACTAGTGTTATAAGTAATATATGTTATATATTATATACTATATGATTACATATAATATATATCATATGTGCATGTTATATATGATGTGCCATACTGTATCATATATAATTATAAAACATAATTATATGTACATATATGTAATATAGTATATGCTATATACTATATGATTACACATAATGTATATCATATATGTGCATGTTATATATGTGTCACACTATATCATACATAATATGTACATATATGTAATATATAATTTATAACATCGTTATATAATACAAATATATATACTATAATAGTATAATTATATAGCATATTTATATAATGGATAATATATATTATATATTATTATGTGTGTCGTTATCTATATTACATATTGTATGCATATAGATTGATATATATAGATTATATAATATGATATATATCATTACATACGTATATATATATATGTGTGTCTGTGTGTGTGTCTGTGTGTGTGTGTCTGTGTGTGTATATGTCTGTGTTTGTCTGTGTGTGTATATATGTGTATATGTGTGTGTCTTTGTGTGTGTGTCTATGTGTGTGTGCATGTGTGTGTATATATATGTGTCTGTGTGTGTGTGTCTTTGTCTGTGTGTGTGTCTGTGTGTGTATGTGTCTGTGCGTGTGTGTGTATATTCTATACATAGGCAATGCTGCACTGTGCATTCAAGGCCTCAGCTTGCTACCCAGGAACTCTTGCTGCCAAGTGTGACCCCAGCCATATTGTTTTGCTGGTTCATGTGACGCATCCCTTCCTGCGTGGGCACGTGTGGGTGTCATCTGCTTATGCTGGGCTTTTTCTTTTCTTTTTTCTTTTTTTGTACCAATCCTGGGGCTAGTACTCAGGGCCTGGGTGCTGTCCCTGAGCTTTTTTGCTCAAGGCTGGCATTCTACCACTTGAGCCACAGCTCCACTTCTGGCTTTTTGGGTGGTTCCCTGAAGATAAAAAGTTTTATGTCTTGGGGCCAGGCGCCAGTGGTACATGCTGTCATCCCAGCTACTCAGGAGGCTGAGATCTGAGCATCACGGTTCAAAGCCAGCCCTGGCAGGAAAGTCCATGAGACTCTTACCTGCAATGAACCACCAGAAAACCGGAAGTAGCACCGTGGCTCAAAGTGGTAGAGCGCCAGCCTTGAACAAAGATCTGAGGGACAGTGCCCAGGCCCTGAGTTTCAAGCTGTATGACTGGAAATGGAAGAACAGAAAGCGCAGGCCCACGGGTCTATTTCTGCCCCACAGGATCTCGAGAGGCGCAACCAGGAGCTGCAGGAGCTGAACCTCTTAGAGGAGTGCTTCCTGGAAGCAGAGAAGTTAAAGCAAGAAATCCGATCTCTTTCCCAGGTGAGACGATCTGCTTCCTTTCCTGAGCTGATAGCTTCCTGAGCACGAGGGAGGTCTGACACCACGTTGAGCCCAGGAAATTCAAAGTTACCCAGGAAAAGTCTCGGGCTCACCCTCCCGTGCCCCTCCCCCACCCCCCCATTTGTCTTCTCTGCCTACATTTGACTTTGGATCCCCAGAACCAAAGAAGACAAAAAAGATACAGTTACAAAAAGAGAGTTCCATAGAGCAGGGATCAGAGGCAACAAAAGGCAGAGAAGGCTGGAAGAGCCAGCCAGGAGGGACTGGGCGCCGCCGGGCGTTAACTGTGCCGGGGATATGCCCTGTCCCGATGGCCAAGCGTGCAAGCACTTGAGGCTCCAGAGCCGTGACCCTAACTTCTATGAGGAGCCAGGGGCCCCGACACTCAAAGGCTCGGGCTGTGGCCCTGGCTGATTCTGCCAGGGAGTTCGCTAGCTGCCGATGCCCGGCCCGCTTAGGACTCTAGAGCTTGGATCCAGAACATCTCACCCTCTGGGCTCCGAGCTAGAAGATTCTGTCCACCCCGTACATGATACTTTGGCCCTCAAGGCATAGATCCTCACCTACTGGTGATTTCCTCTGAGCCAGGCACCGGTGGCTCACGCCTGTCATCCCAGCTACTTAGGAGGCTGAGATCTGAGGATCCTGGTTGGAGGCCAACGTGGGCAGGAAAGTCCGTGAAGCCCTTGGGTCTAATTAATCAGCAAAAAGCCAAAAGTAGAGTTGTGGTTCAAGTGGTAGGCTAGCAGCCTTGGGAAAAAAAGCTCAAGGACAGCATCCCATCTAGGCCCCATGTTCAAACCCTAGGACTGGTACATAAACACTCACACACACACACATTATTTGGATGAAAGCAATCTGATTTCATTATTATTTGGCTTGTATAGAATTACTGGTTAGCTCACAGATGGCTCACGCCTGTCATCCTAGTTACTCAGGAGGCTGAGATCTGAGGATCACAGTTCAAAGCCAGCCCAGGTAGGAAAGTCTATGAGACTCTTGTCTCCAGCAAACCACCAGAAAACCGGAAGTGGCGCTGTGGCTCAAGTGGTAGAGCACCAGCCTTGAGCTGAAGAGCTGAGGGACAGCGCCCAGGCCCTGAGTTCAAGCCTCACAACCGACAGCAAACACACACACACACACACACCTGGTTAAAGCCATCAAAACCTGTTGACCCTGGGAGAGGAGGAGGAGGAGGAAAAGCAAAGGTGTTGAGAATCCCGGCCTGCGGCAGGTGGCTGGGCCGCACCGTGGTCAGGTCTGCCAGCCTGCCCTTGTGCTCGCTGGGCCGCACCATGGTCAGACCCGCCAGCCCGCCCTTGTGTTCCCTCCGCAGTGGAACCACTACATCGCGTGCGACGGGAGGCCCGACCCGTCGGAGTCGCAGGAGATGAACACGTTCATCAGCCTGTGGCGAGAGGAGCCCGACGAGACCTTCCAGGCCGTGATCGAGAAGAGCAAACTGGTCCTGTATGTAAGTCCACAGCGCTCCCGGGCTTCCAGCATTAGAGCGCCCGGGCGAGGCCAGGCGGGCAGGGCCTGCCGGGAGGCAGAGGGGCGGGCACCCCCCCCCCCCCCCCCCCGCGCTGGGCACGGGGCACCGTCCTGCCATCCCAGCTGCTCAGGAGGCTGAGATTTGAGGATCCCGGTTTGAAGCCAGCCCAAGCCACAGGTCTTCCTTCTGCTTCTGGGATGACTCACATTAATGGAAAGGTCCTTTGGCATTCTAGTTAATCGAGAAGATGAAGCTGATTCTGTTGGAAACGCCGCCGGGTGACTTGGACAGCAAAGCTACGGCGCAGTACACGGGGTCCGTGCGCCAGCTGCAGGAGCTGCTGCAGCTCAAGCTGAACAGGGCCACCGAGCTGCTCCTCCGGGTACGCGCCCCCCGCGCCCCGCCGCGCACCACTGCGGCTCTGCTCTGCATGCTGCGGAAGGAAAGCCTCTTAGCCACGCGCCAGCGGCCCACACCTGTCATCAGACCCTGAGCTCTGAGGATCGCGCCCCAAAGCCAGTCTGCGCTCACAGACCCAGAGACCCTGATCGCCAGGCAGCCACCAAAACGCTGGGGTGGAGCTGTGGCTCAAGCGGTAGAGCACCAGCCTTGAGCAAAAGAGCTCAGAGACAGCGCTCAGGCCCTGAGTTCAAGCCCCAGGACCAGCACTAAAAAAAATGGAGAGAGAGAGAGGGAGGGAGAGGGAGGGGAGAGAGAGAGACAGAAGGAGCAAGAACCAGATGCCTAGATCACAGTTGGAAGCCAGCCTGGGCAGAAAAGTCCCAGTTAACCACCAAAAATGCAGGACGTAGAGGTGTGGCTCTAGCAGTATAATGCTAGCCTTGAACAAAAAAGCCAAGCAAGAGCATGAAGCCATGAGTTCGAGCCCTGGTACCACCACCACCACCACATACATATATAACATAGAGCCTGAGGAACCAGGGATTTAGACCCTGGGCTGAATCATGTGGTAGGAAGGAAGGAAGGAAAGGAGGGAGGGAGGGAGGAGAAGGCAGGGAAGGAAGGAAAGAGGGAGGGGAGAAGGAAAGAGGAGGGAGGGAGGAAGGGAAGGAGGGGAGGAGTGTGGAAGGGGAGGAGCAGGACTAATTAGGCCACGTGGTGGGCTCAGGTCTTGCCCCAGCTGGATTAAGTCACTGCGCTAAGTGGCTAGTGGCTGCAGAGATGCAAGTGGTCCCGGGAGAGGTCTTACTGGGCACGTGTGGGATAATCTGATTATCTCACGCAGTGAATGCAGGGGCCCACGACGTGATCAATCAGCGAAAGTCCCGAGTGTGTAATCATGCTGTGTGAAAATCATGCTGTTTTCACACAGGGTGAAAACATGGTGGCAGAGCCCGCGTGCTCACAGTAGAGGCCCTCGGGGTGTGCGGAAGGAAAGACTCTCTACAAAATCAGTGCTTTTCAGTCTCCAGCGCCGCAGTGGGCTCTGGAAAGGGTCCGCGCGCCGCCCAGCCGTGAGGGCTAGAGCTGTGGAGGAAGACATTGTCCACAGATCACACCGGCCATCCTACCTGCTGAGGCTGAGAGTGAGGATCACCAGGCAAGGCCAGCCCGGGCGGCAAAGGCTGTGAGACTATATTCACTAGCGAACCACCAAAACAGAAGCCAGAGGTTGGAGGTGTGGCTCAGGTGGTAGAGCACCAGCCCGGATTTCCCCATATTGACACAAATGTACATTCATCAATAGAACAAGAAATCCTCACTTACACAAGAAAAGTTCTTTCCACTTAAATTCAGCTTTTCATGGTACAATTCCGTAGGTGTGTCGAGTGTCCTTTTCAAACAAGTGTATCTCTTCTGTTATATACCCTTGCTCCCTTCCTTTTTTGTGATTGCAAACAGGATTTTTTTTTTTTTTTTTTTTTTTGGTCAGTCGTGGGGCTGTGGGGCTTGAACTCTGGGCTTGGGCGCTGTCCCTCAGCTCTTCAGCTCAAGGCGAGCGCTCTACCACTTGAGCTACAGCGCCACTTCCGGTTTTCTGGTGGTTTATTGGAGATAGGAGTCTCACGGTCTCTCCTGCCCGGGCTGGCTTTGAACCACGATCCTCAGATCTCAGCCTCCTGAGTAGCTAGGAGTACAGGCGTGAGCCACCAGCGCCCGGCTAGGATTTGTTTTTTTAATGGTATCTTTTTTTGTTGGTTGTGGGGCTTGAACTCTGGGCCTGGGCGCTGTCCCTCAGCTCTTCAGCTCAAGGTTGGTGCTCTATCACTTGAGCCACAGCACCACTTCTGGTTTTCTGGTGGTTCATTGGATATCAGAGTCTCATGGACTTTCCTGCTCAGGCTGGCTTTGAACCACGATCGTCAGATCTCAGCCTCCTGAGTAGCTGGGATGACAGGCGGGAGCCACCGGCGCCCGGCCTTAATGGTACCTTTATACTTGAAATATTTTAATCCTCCTCTTCACCCCCTAGTAATATTTCCTCCCCCATGAATCCCTCCCACCAAATTGTCCCTGTTTTCTACTTATGTCCTATCATCTGCATCTTCATAACCACCATCATTTTAGGTTCAGATTCTGCAGATTAATGAAGGCATGCAAAATTTAGCGTGTGTGCGTGCATGCGTGTGTGTGTGTGTGTGTGTGTGTGTGTGATTACTGAGGCTTGAACTCAGAGCCTGGGTGCTGTTGCCTACCTTTTTTCAAACTCAAGACTGGCACTCTACCACTTGAGCAACAGCTCCACTTTTGGCTTTTTGGTGGTCCATTGGAGGTAAGAGTCTCAGACTGTCATGCCTTGACTGTCTTTGAACCTTAGTCCTCAGATCCCAACCTCCTCGGTAGCTGGGATTACAGGCGTGAGGCACCAGTGTCCCCCTAGTACTGACTTTGGGAGTTTGGCCCATCTCGCTGCATTTCTCTCTCGGCGACAGTCTCGCTGGAGAATTGTTCCGGACCCCTCCTGTGCCATTTTCATTTAACCTTGATGTCACCAGGTGATGGGTAAGCTAACGCAGGGACTCCGTGAGGAGGTAACTTGGCCCGATTCCGGTTTTTCCTGAGTCCTGTGGGTTCTTGTTGACATGATCTTCTTTCTCTTGCAGCAAGCTAGTAATTTAGCCGACATGGACAGTGGAAATATGGAAAAAGTCATTCGGGATGAGAACATTAACCTGTACCTGTGGGCAAACCTCAAGAAGAATCCGAGGTAGCGGGGGGCCACCCTTCCAGCGGCCAGAGCTTGGGGTAGGACGGCAGCCACTGAGGGCTGGAGCTGCAGGCCGCCAGGCCGAGCTCCGTCACACACTGACTCTCCCTCAGATGGCTTGACAGGTGCACACTTAGCGCAAGTAAATTCTGTGAAGCCAGGGCAAGGCCAGGAGCCGGAGCTGAAGCCACCAGAGCCCAACACGCTTATAATCGAACTGCTACCTCCACTGAGCCAGCACACAGCGAGCAGGGCTGAGTGACAAGCCTGAGTTCAAGCGCTACCACAAAAGAGACACAGACACACAGACACTACGGGAAAGAGAACATGATTGTGGAAGTACAAAGGAGAAGGATGACATCAGCCATTTGGTGCAAATGCCGCACCACCTGCTGGGCACGGGCGGCTCAGCCTGTCATCCCCGCTACTGGGGAGGGAGGCTGAGGTCTGAGGATCGCGGGTCAAGGCCAGCCCAGGCAGGAAAGGCCATGAGACTCTCATCTCCAGTGAACCACCAGAAAACCTGAATGGAGCTGTGGCTGTGGCTTAGGTGGTAGAGCACCAGCCTTGAGTAAAAGAAGCTCAGGGACAGCGCCCAGGCCCAGAGTTCAAGCCCCAGGACTGACACACACACACACACACACACACACACACACACACACACACACACACACACACACACCCGGGAAGGGTGGGTTTCCCGTGGGAAGATGCACTGTGAGACATGAGTGTGAACTCCACCCGGCGTGGGCCCGGGGCTCACGCCTCCTCTCCCCATGGATTCTCCACAGGAACAGAAGTGTCCGCTTCTCCGAGACACAAGTAGGATTTGAAATCCCGAAGATCCTGGCCACGAGCGACATCGCCCTGCGCCTCCTGCACACGCGCTATGACCACCTCACCCCTGCGATCCCGGCCCTCGCCCCCAAGGAGGAGGGCCCTGTCGAGGCGGAGCCCAGCCAGGGCTTGCTGGACACCCAGGACGCCAGCCCGCAGGACCAGGAAGCAGAGAACCGGGAAAGCGAGCTCACATTAACTCAGGAAGAGGAGAAAGAGGCAGAAGAACAAGTCAAAGCCAAAGTGCAAGTGGTAAGGAGCAAGTGCTGAGCGCCGCTGGCTCCCGCCTGCCATCCCAGCTGCTCAGGAGGCTGAGGTCTGAGGATCGCAGTTGGAGGCCAACCTGGACAGGAAAGCCTGTGAGACTCTTCTCTCCCATGAGCCACCAGAAAACCAGAAGTGGTGCAGTGGCTCAAGAGGTAGAGCGCCAGCCTTGACTGAAAGATCATTTAAAGAGTTAAAGCACAAAAGTCTCTCCACGAGAGAATGAGCCAGGTGGCCTCTTAAAGCCCAGGCCACCAGGGGGCGCACAGTACCATATCTGAACTCGTGTAAATGGATGTCTCTAAAATACACATGCAAGTATAAATTTGATCATGTATGGTATGTAATGGCAGGGCCGGGCAGGTGGCTCAGTGGTAGAGTGCTCACCTGGCATGTGTGAAGTCCTGGGTTCGATTCCTCAGGACCACATACACAAAAGTGGTGCTGTGGCTCACACGGTAGAGCACCAGCCTTGAGCCAAAGAAGCTCAGGGACAGCGCCCAGGCCCTGAGTTCAAGCCCCAGGCCTGGCAAAACAAAAAAACAAATACCCAGGGTTCAAGCACTCAATATTGACACAAAAACAGCAAAAACAAACAACAAACAATAGCATGTAGACTATATACTAATACATTACCGTACTGCATATACTATAGTTATCATGATTATATATAACGTGCACTACTTTATTTATCACACGTTTATGATCTACTATGAGGGCTTCAGCATGATCTTGCTATTATTGTTCTTAGAGTTTTCTAGAGAATGACAGCTGCATAATTCTGGTCTGTGCACTTACATTGTCCACGATAATTAAGGGAGAAAAGCCAAGCTCTGGTGGCTTTGTGTATTTATGTATTTATTTTTGGTCCAAGGCCAGGACTCAGGCTTGGTGCCTGACGCTTTTACTCATTGGCTAGGCAGCTACCAACCGAGCCGAGCCTCCCACCCCAAGGATTACCTCTTTCTTTTCCTTTTTCTTTTGGCCCATGACCCAGGAGTCTCCCAGCTTGAACCCTAGCTGCCCAGGAGGCTGAGACCTGGAGGAGGCTGGAACTCAGGGCCTGGGCGCTGTCCCCGAGCCTTTTGTGCTCAAGGCTAGCGCTCTACCATTTGAGCCACGGCTCCACTTCCAGCTTTTTTCAGAGCTTAACTGGAGATGAGTCTCATAAGCTTTTCTGATCAGAAAGGTCTGGGAGACCTCATCTGCAACTAACTAGTAAAAAGCTGGGCTCCAGGTGTGGCTCGAGCAGTAGAGCATCAGCTGTACGAAAGAAAGCCAGTTGAGTATGAGGCCTGATCAGGTTCTGATGTGGGGAGGAGAAGAGGGAGGAGAAGAGAGGGAAGGGGAGGGGAGGGGAGGGGAGGGGAGGGGAGGGGAAAGGAGAGAAGGGTTGAAGTGAGGAGGAAAAGGAGAGGGAAGAGGAAGAGAGAGATAAACTTACCCGGAGAAAAGATCCATTTCTTTGATCCCATATTATTTGGGCCGAACCATTTCTAGACGGTCCTGGGGCTTGAACTCAGGGTCCGGGGCTGTGTTCCTTGGCTTATCATTTCTCAAGGCCAGCACCCTACCACTGTGAGCCACAGGGCCACTTCTGGGTTTCTGGTGGTTCATTGGAGATCAGATTCTCATGGAGTCTACCACCTAGTCTGGCTTCGAACCTCCGTCCTCAGCTCTCAGCCTCCTAAGTAGCCAGGATGACAGGCGGGAGCCGCAGGTGCCTGGCTTTGGGCTGAATCTTCTTGCCGTCGTCTCTCGGATCAGCAGGAGAGGAAGCAGCTCTGGACAGGGGCTTTGGAGATTTACGGCCTTCTTGTGGTCGTTGTGGAGAAATGAAAATCCACGAAATCATGTCATGTTCAGCTGGTGTTACACTCCATTCTGCTCTGGGCCTCGCAGACAATGCTGCAGGGTGATCGGCTCCCCCGGCTAGTATACACGGTTCAGGAGAAACCAAGATAAATTCAAACACGGAAAGTAACCGCATAGCAACAGATGACACTGCAGAGGATTAGAGAAGATTCATCTGGTGATGACGTGTGTGTGTGTGTATGTGTGTGCATGCGTGTGCACATAGCACGTGCCAACGCTGAGGCTTGAACTCCAGGCCCAAGCGCTGCCCCTGAGCTTTTTTTGCTCAAGGCTGGTGCCCTACCACTTGAGCCACAGCGCCACTTCCTGCTTTTTGGTGGTTCCTCGAAGGTTAAGAGTCTCACAGACTTTCCTGTCTGGGGCTGGCTTTGCACCTTGATCCTCAGCTCTCCACCTCCCTCCCGAGTAGCTAAACTTATAGACACGAGCCCCCAGCATTTGGCTCTAAGTATATTTTATTACAAAGTTTAGCCAGCTGTCTCAAAGCTACAAAGCTATTGCTCTGAAAATGCGGTCTTGTAATTTTGAAGCCTCTACTTTAGAGGCTATATTTGAGTTTCACTTATTTGTCTGTTCATAATACAGCTTATGTGTCTATCTACTTCAAACGGCAGAAATAACAAATAGTCATAAAATAGCAGTGCATCTGTAGCTCGCCAACAAAAGCTTCTAGTGTGGTATGACTTTTCTTTTTTTTTCATATTTGAAGCCAGGGAAACAGAAGTGGGGCTCAATTGGTAGCTCCCCAGCCCTGATTGTAAAAGCTCAGGGACCACACCCAGATCCCAAATTCAAGCCCCAGATCCAGCACACACACAAAACCTCTAGCCAGGTCCTGAGATCTGAGGATCGTGGTTCAAAGCCAGCCTGCGCGGGAAAGTCTGTGTGACTCTTGTCCCCCATGAATCACCAAAAAACTGGAAGTGGAGCTGCGGTTCAAGTGGTAGAGCACCAGCTTGAATGGAAAAAGCTCAGGGACCTTACCCTGTGTTCAAGCCCTAGGACCAGCGCATGCATGGACACACACACACACACACATTGTTGATATCCACGTTTCTTCCAGAGCAGTGTGGGCCCTAGAGTTAAGATGGCAGACATGGAAGGGAACAGCAGAGGGCTGCCCTTGGGCCGAGTGCACCCTGTTGATCACCACCCCCCCTGCCCCCATCTTTGTGTTTCTGTTTTTCTCTTTTGTAGATTTCTATCGCTGAAGACCTAGAAGCCATGAAGAATGCACTGAAGAAGAAATTACTAAGTGACAAAATATTAGAAGGTATTCTAAACGCGCTGGTCAGAGGGCGGCTGTGTCCAAGTTTTCTTCACACACACACAGAATAATGCAGGGCTCAGTGCTGCTGGCTCCCGCCTGTCATCCCAGCTACTCAGGAGGCTGAGATCTGAGGATTTGCGTTGGAGGCCAGCCCCGGTAGGAAGGTCCATGAGACTGTCATTTCTAATTAACCAGCAAAATGCTGGAAGGGGAAGCGTGGCTCAGTTGGCACAGTGCCAGTCTTGAATGAAAAACAATTAAAGGACAGTGCCCAGGCTCTGAGATCAAGCCCTAGCACACACACACACACACACACACACACACACACACACACACACACACACACACACACACACACACACACATATTAATAGTGACGACAATTTAACATATATCAGGAAAAAGGATTTGACTCTGATGGTAGAGGTAGGTCGACCCTCGAACCCCTTCCCATGTTCAGCCTCAGCCTCCAGCCATGTTTGGTCCTGTTGCACAAGCTCACAGGAAAACCGGAATTTTACACTATCTTCAAGGCCAAGCACGGTGGCTCACACCTGTAATCCTAGCTAACTCCCCCAGGAGGCTGAGATCTGGAGATTGTGGCTCTTCATCTCCTATTAACCAGCAAAAGGCTGGAAGTGGAGCTGTGGCTCAAGTGGTAGAGCACCAGCCTTGAGCCAGAAAGCTAAGGCTAGTGCTCAGGTTGTGAGTTCAAGCCCTTTAAGGTGTGTGCATGCATGCGCGCTCGCACGCGCGCGCGCGCGCGCGCACACACACACACACACACACAAACATCTTCAATTTATAGGTAGTAATGTTTTGGGTCTGATAAGAAATGAATCTAACAATGAGGAGTTAAAAAACTAAAATTCACACCTGTTCACGTCCCGAATCTGGCAGGCGCAGTGCTTCAAACCTGCCAGTCCCTGGGTGCGCTCCCTGCGCTTTTCCATTCAAACGGCCCCTTGAACCATGACTCCACTTGTGGCTTTTTTTTTTTTTTTTTGGAGATTAATTGGAGAGAGGATTCTTTCCTACCCAGCCTGGCTTTGAACTGCAGTCCTCAGATGTCAGCCTCCTGAGTAGCTAGGATTAATGGTCTAAGCCACCAGTACCCAGTACTGGCCTTATTTTATTGAAAAAACAAACAAACCTGTAATTTCATATGTGAGCCAACATTTACGTTTTAATGTTTACTTGTTTTGCCTCTTGGATTCTTTGCCCTATGATGTCCAGTTTTAAGGAATTTGCTACTTATCACGTGTGTGTTACGCTGTTTTATAAACGCAATCAGGGCTTGCTGCTCACTTCCATTGGGATGATCCTTGCACAAGGACAACAGGCCAGTTCATGCAGGGCTCCGTGTTGCTCACATTATTTTCATGGTAACACACACTTACGCTATTATTCCTGAAGAGTTAGCAGATCCTCTGTCTAGATCACCCGCTCCCGTGGACGCTAGGTCTGTGTGAGTTCATGTTTGGCTGGGGGTTCAGTACAAGCTCCCTTTTCTAGGAGTAGAATTTTTTCATTCACTCCCCCCAATGCAAAGACATTGCTGGGTACAGTGGCTCACGCCTGTAATCCCAACTACTCAAGCGGCTGAGATCTGAGGATCGGGACCTCCAAGGCAGCCTGGGCAGGACATGCTCCGGCACTCTTATCTCCTATTACCTGGCAAAAAGCCGGAAATGCAACTATGGTAGAACACCAGCTCGGAACAAAGGGGCGAAGGCACAGCACCCAGGCCCCCAGCGCCCAGGCCCCCAGCTCCCAGACCCCGAGCTCCCAGGCCCCGAGCGCCCAGGCCCCCAGCTCCCAGACCCCGAGCTCCCAGGCCCCGAGCACCCAGGCCCCGAGCACCCAGTCCCCCAACTCCCAGGCCCCGAGCACCCAGGCCCCCAGCTCCCAGGCCCCCAGCTCCCAGGCCCCGAGCTCCCAGACCCCGAGCACCCAGGCCCCCAGCTCCCAGACCCCCAGCTCCCAGGCCCCCAGCTCCCAGACCCCGAGCGCCCAGGCCCCCAGCTCCCAGGCCCCCAGCTCCCAGGCCCCCAGCTCCCAGACCCCGAGCGCCCAGGCCCCCAGCTCCCAGGCCCCGAGCTCCCAGGCCCCGAGCACCCAGGCCCCGAGCACCCAGGCCCCCAGCTCCCAGGCCCCCAGCTCCCAGACCCCGAGCACCCAGGCCCCGAGCGCCCAGGCCCCCAGCGCCCAGGCCCCGAGCTCCCAGGCCCCGAGCGCCCAGACCCCCAGCTCCCAGGCCCCGAGCTCCCAGGCCCCGAGCACCCAGGCCCCGAGCTCCCAGGCCCCGAGCGCCCAGGCCCCGAGCTCAAGCCCCAGTGACGGCCCGCGCGTGCGTGCGTGTGTGCGTGCGTGCGTGCGCCCACCCACACGTCACGGTCTGTTCCAACCCCGTGTGCACGTGCTTGCCTTCAGCCCAGAAGCTCCTGGTGATGAACGACTCTGAAGTGCCAGAGATGAAGGACGCCTTGGAGGTGAACCTGTGCCAGTTCTCGCCGCTGGGCGGCGTGTTCTACCTGGACATCCTGCAGCTGCCCCCGCTCTGCAGGCCGGCCAAGGGCTGGATGATGGTGGAGGTAGGTCGGCCTCGAACCCCTCGAACCCCTTCCCACATCCGACCCCCCCTCCCCCCGGCCTCAGCCTCCAACGACGCTGGGCCCCGCTGCACCAGCTCACAGTCCCCGGAGGCTGAGGCCTGAGGATCGCGGCGCTAAGCCGGCCTGGGCAGAGAAGCCCTGGAGACGCCTCCTCTGTTAACCAGCCAAGGGCTGGAGGTGGCGCTCGAGTGGCTCCAGTGGCTCAGGGCTAGCGCTCAGGTCCTGAGTTCAAGCCCTCTAACGAGCATGCGCGCGCACGTGGTCTCACACACACACATCTTCAGTTTATAGGTAGTAACGATTGGATCCGATAATAAATGGATCTAACAATAAAGAACTTAAAAACTGAAGTTCACGCCTGCTCACCTCGTTGGACTCGGCAGGAGCAGCGGTGTGCAGCCGCAGCTGCGTGGATGGCGGGCCAGCTCGGCTGAAACCACGCAGCCCGCCAGCCCAGCACTGCTGTGCGCACGCGCGGCGGGACCCTAGCGAGGCCAGCCCAGCACTGCTGTGCGCATGCGTTGCGGGATCCGCGCGAGGCCCAACACTGCTGTGCGCACGCGCTGCGGGACCCGAGCGAGGCCAGCCCAACACTGCTGTGCGCACGCGCGGCGGGACCCGAGCGAGGCCAGCCCAGCACTGCTGCGCGCACGCGCTGCGGGACCCGAGCAAGGCCAGCCCAGCACTGCTGTGCGCATGCGCTGCGGGACCCGAGCGAGGCCCAGGGCCTGCAGTTGGCAGGCTGCGCTCGCTCTGAGGCCGGTGTTTCTCGCTCAGACTCATGGCCAAGGGCCGTGGGGCACATGGCGCTGTGGGCGCGGTCCGTCCTGGGGCTGCTGCTCTAGCACTCTGAGCCACAGAGCCGCTGCCGAGGCTGGCCTTGAACCACGATCCTCAGAGCTCAGCCTCTTGAGCGGCTGGGATGGCAGGCGGGAGCCCCGGGTACCTGGCTACATAGAGATTTTCCCTTGTCCTCTCCCCCCAGCTAGTGTTTTTGTGGGTTTTGGGTGGTGGTTCTTATTTTCTGCCAGTCCTGGGCTTGAACTCAGGGCCCGGGCGCTGTCCCTGAGCTGCTGTGGCTCAAGGCTGGCGCTCCACCACTTGAGCCACAGCGCCACTTCCTGTTTCTTCTGTGCACGTGGTGCTGAGGACTCGAACCCGGGGCTTCATGCATGTAAGGCGAGCACTCTACCACGGAGCCGCCTGCCCAGCTCCAACAGTTTTTGATATTACTCTTCCTCTTCTCTGCCTCAAAGATCCCCCCAAACCAGTGGTACACTGAGGCAGGCATCTCTGTAGGGTTGATGCTGAGGGGAAGAGTCCTTGTTCTCTCCAGAGAGAAGACCAGGCTGAGCGGGCACGTTTCTAGGATTCACCCAGACCGTTCTCGAATTTTCTGGAGTCATCTAATGGTACCACGCCGTGCCCTGCCGTGTACTCACACCTGCTCCCCCCACGTGTCCTCCTCACCTCATCATCTTCATTTCCGGTCTTTTCTCACACTTGTGACCTGGCCCCACCTCCCAGATGCATCCCTGCTCCGTCCAGACAGAGCCTGCGCCGGCCTCGCCCGCGAAGCCGCCCCGGCCCCGTGCCCTCCTGGCCCCCAATCCTAGCTCCTTCTCTGCTCAGCGCAGGGCTTTGCACAGGGCTTTGGCTCCGAGCGGTACGCACCTGCCCAGCCAGCTCCACGGCCTGACGTCAAGACCCAGTCGCACAAAGCAGAGGCTTCGCAGGGCCGCTGAGAGGAAACTCACCATAAGCCATAGTCCATAGAGCCACATGCCCGGGGCTCACGCCCGACATCCCAGCCTCTCAGGAGACACAGCTGAAGGTCCTGGTTTGAAGCCAGCCTAGGGACTCTTACTTGCAATGAGCCACCCAAAAAGCCATAAGTGGAGGTGTGGATCAAGTGGTAGAGCGCCAGACTTGATCCTAAAAGCTACAGGACAGTGCTCGGTCTGTGAGTTCAAGGCCCAGTACCAACACACACACACACACACAGATTCTGAAAAGAATTTATATGATCACACTGAAATGTCATTATCTTTTGTCTTTCAATATTGTTGTGGCATTGTCTTAGTCAAATCTGTAGATTTAAGGTCACACCGTAATCCCAGCTACTCAGGAGGCTGAGATCTGAGGATCATGGTTCAAAGGCAGCCCTTGGGCAGGAAAGTCTGTGAGACCTTTATCTCCAATGAAACCACCAGAAAGCCAGAAGTGGAGCTGTGGCTCAAAGTGATAGAGTGTTCAGCTTGAGCAAAAGAGCTCAGGGACAGCGCCCAGGCCCTGAGTTCAAGTCCCATGACCGACAAAATAAAGGAAAATGAAATCTGTCGATCAGAGAACCTGTAAAACCAGATCTTTCTGTTGAACAGCAGGGGAGGCTGGGAGGGAGGAAGAGTGGGTCAGATTAAAGTGTGTGTGTGAAATACCGTGATGAAACCCCACTGAAAATTAATACACCCCTAGATAAAGACAATATGGGAGGGCTATCCATGCCGACCTTCAAACTCTACTACAGAGCTATAATAACAAAGACAGCATGGTACTGGCACAAAAACAGACCCGAAGACCAATGGAACAGAATAGAAGATCCAGAAATAAATCCACAGGCCTACAGCCAGCTGATACTCGACAAAGGAGCCAAAGACATACAATGGAAGAAACACAGCCTCTTCAACCACTGGTGCTGGGAAAACTGGGCAGCCACATGCAGAAAACTAAAAGTGGACCCCAGCCTATCACCATGCACCAACATCAACTCAAAATGGATTAAAGACCTTAACATTAAACCTGAATCTCTGAAACTACTGCAGGACAGAGTAGGAGAGACACTTGAACTAATAGGCACAGGAAGGAACTTCCTGAACAGAGTCCCAGGGTCACAACAAGTTGGAGAGAGACTCGACAAATGGGACTACCTTAAAATAAAAAGCTTCTGCACAGATAAAGCTATTGCAACCAAGCTAGAAAGACAACCAATTGGGAAAAAATATTTACCAGCAATATATCAGACAAGGGGTTAACATCCTGTATATACAGGGAACTCAAGAAACTAATCCCTCCCAAACCTAACAAACCAATTACTAAATGGGCAAGGGAACTAAAGAGGGACTTCTCAAATGAAGAAATAAAAATGGCAAAGAAACACATGAGGAAATGTTCATCATCCCTGGTGGTGAAGGAAATGCAAATAAAGACAACCCTGAGATACCACCTTACCCCAGTCAGAATGTCCCACATCCACAAATCAGCCAACGACAAATGCTGGAGGGGATGTGGAGAACGAGGAACGCTATTACACTGCTGGTGGGAATGTACACTCATACAACCACTTTGGAAAGCAGTCTGGAGGGTCCTTAGAAAGCTAAAGATTGACCTCCCTTACGACCCAGTCATACCACTTCTAGGCATCTACCCTGAACAACAGGAACCAATATACAAGGACACGTGCACCTCCATGTTTATTGCAGCACTGTTCACAATAGCTAGGATATGGAAACGACCCAGATGCCCCACCACAGATGAATGGATCCAAAAATTGTGGTATCTATACACAATGGAATATTATGCAGCCATTAGAAATGACAAAATAATGGCATTTGCAGGGAAATGGATGGAGCTAGAAGGAATCATGTTGAGCGAGGTAAGCCAAGAACGAAGAGACAAACAGTACATGGTCTCCCTGATAAGTGGATGCTAAATCCAAAATGTTAGGTGATATGACAAAACTAACAGGACTTAAGAAACAAAGAACTCCCACTCATCTGGTTGAACCACTACCAAATATCCCCATGCTGCTGATCACATATATGGTATATAACATGTGAGCACCGTTATATATTACAGACTGTGATAGACAATTTGCTCCAGGAAAGTTAGAATGAACTTGTGACTTTAAATGAGCATCATCATTCCACAATACTGTGAATTTCTGGAAATTATGTAATCACTTAATCACAATCAAAAAAAAAAAAAAGACCTCGGGGAAGGGAGGGAGGGAGGGGATGGTAGGGGGAAAACAATGGAGGGGGTAACAATGTTCAAGAGGAAGTGTACTCATTACCTCACTCATGTAACTGTAACCCTCTGTATAGTATCTTTACAATAAAAAAAATAAAAAAAAAAGAAAATTAATACACCCCTAAAGCGGGAATGGCGGGAATGTACAGAGCCGGTTGGGGGGTTATGTGTAGTAGAGTGTGGCGGAGGGGGGAGCGGGTAAAGAAGATGGGCTGTGATGGGAATTCATGGGTCCACGTGTGACCGTGGAGTCGTGGGGAGAGAGGGGACTGGTTGCGGGGGCAAGGGGATGGATGGGGTGGGGCGAGTCTGGTCAGGAACAAGTCAGTGACCCCCCCCCCAAACAACTCACCAGCCAGAGGAAGGCCTTTATCTCCCCAGCACGCGTCTGTGTGTGTGTCCACTGCTCTTCTAACATGCTGCTGTTGTGATCCTTTTTAACAGCTGCTCAGAGGAGGATTACAGAATTTTCCGTATCCTCCAGAGTCGGTGGAAGAGCTGGATCCGGAGAACGCCTTTCCGCCCATCGAAATCACCCTGCAGCTCCCCGAGAACATCATCTTCTTCGAAGAGCCGATGGTCGTCAGGTGGGACGCCGAAGGTACAGTGGCGCTCGACCCTGGCGCTGATCCCCGTGTCATTAAACCAGAGCTGGCGCTACCCAGGAAGCTGAGATGGGGAGGATTGTGGTCCACAGCCAGCCGGGGCAGGAAAGTCCACGAGACTCCAGTTAGAAGTGGAGCTGTGGCTGTACGTGTAGAGCCCAGGCCTTGAGCTCCAGGCCCTGAGTTCAAACCCTCGCACTGGTAGGATAACAGGAAGGGAAGAAGCAAGCAAGCAGCTGGGCACGGGTGGCTCCCGCCTGTCAGCCTAGCTCCTGAGGAGGCCAAGATCTGAAGATCGCAGTTCAAAGCCAGCCCGGGCAGGAAAATCTGTGAGATGCTTATGTCCAATAAACCACAGAGAACAGGCTGGAAGTGGCACTGTGGCTCAAGTGGTAGAGCGCCAGCCTTGAGCCAGAGAAGCTCAGGGACAGCGCCCAGGCCCTGAGTTCAAAACCCCAGAACAGGCAAAAAAAGGAAGGAAGGAAAGAGGGAGGGGGAGGGAAGGAAGAGAAAGCAAGGAAAAGACAAGATGGTAAATCCTTACATAAACCAGGATTTTTCTTCCTTGCATCTTTTTATGCCAACTTTTGCTGCTGCTGTTTTTTCTCTTTTGAGATACTGGGTTTTGAACTCAGAACCTTCTGCTTGCTCGGCAGACGCTGCACGCTGAACCCCACCCTTTGCCTTTTTGTTTTGTTTTTGTTTTTAATAGGAACTTTTTTCTCTGGCCCGGGCTGGATCACATCCTCCAGTTTATTCTTCTCGTGCAGCTGGGATGAAAATTGAATCCCATTAGACCTAGCATCTTCCTGGTTGAGATGGGGGGGGGGGGGTCTCAATCGCGTTTTGTACACACTGACCTCCAACCTTGATCTTCACATCTCAGCCGCTCAAGTCGCTGGGATTACAGGCGCGAGCTACCTTGCTCAGCTTCTTATGTGCTTTTGACAGAGATGAACACAAGTTGTGTTTTTAAACGGATTTTATTGGCTTTTCTTACCCTTAAGATCGTCATGTCCTCCATAGTCTTTGGCTATATTATTAATGGCTTTTAAAAAGGAAATGAATGAAAGAAATGATTGTTTGAAAAGCCCAGACAGGAAAGTCCATGAGACTGTAAGGAGCCAGCAGTGAGCTGTAGCTCAAGCGGCAGAGCCTGTAATTCCAGCTAATCAGGAGGCTGAGATGTCAGGATCCAGGTTCAAAGCCAGCCCCGTAACGTAACGTGGTAGAGCAATAGCCTTGAGCCAAAGAGCTCAAGGACAGTGCCCGGGCTGTGAGTTCAAGCCCCACAACCAACCAAAAGCAAAAACAAAAACCCACAACAACTGAGGGAGCGTTTGAGGCATTAAATTCAGGTCCCAGTACCGGCATGAGAGAAAAGCACCACACAAAGCAGGCGGCCTCACACACCCGGAAATTCCCGGGGCAGTTTTACGCGTGCGTGCTCTCTTTCATAGCGAAAGATGAATGCAGTGCCCTTCGTCCCGTCATTCTCAAGGTCAGTGCTGGAAGAAGAACGGCATCAGCGACGTGTATTACAAAGAAGAAGACAAGCTCCTGTCCTTCAGCCTGGAGGTGCCCGGCCCCTTCACCCTGGTCCAAGACGCTCACATAAACATGCCCTACCTGTCGTGGGAGATGGAGCCTCTGGACCTGAACAGAGTCCTCCTGACGGTGACCACGGCGTTCACCGAGTTCCAGATCCAGATCAAGGTAAGACTGCCACGACCTGACAGTAGTGAGTGAGCCCTGCTCTACACAGGACAGAACCCCAGCCATCAGGAGGCTGAGATCCCAAGGCCACCATTCAGAGGCAGCCTGGGCAGGAAAATCTGTGAGACTCTTAGAGACAGTGAGCCACTCACAAGCCACAGGCCACAAGCCGTGTGGGGGTTGGAGGCATGGCTCAGTTGGTAGGGCGCTAGCCGATGAGCAAAACAAGTGTTACCAAGTTATCGCGTTCAAGTCCTGGTCTCAGGCCAAAAAACCACCAGCTAAACATGGAGCTGTGGTTCAAGTGGCAGAGAGCTAGCCTTGAATGAAAAAGCTAAAGACAGGGTCCAGGCCCCGAGTTCAAGCACACAGAGACACATACGCACACGTGCACATTTATCTATATGTGTATATATCTATATATATAAACTTTATAAGTGCATATGAAGTATCCCTTGAGCGGGAAATGCCCCATTTCTAACTGGGGTCTGGGGAGAGCAGTACCACTTAATCTTTGTGGCTGCCAGCTGGGGCAGAGAAGTCCGTGAGCTATCACTGATGAGTGACTCACACGAGTAGGTCATCCTCCGTAAATGGTGCACCCTACATTCCCTGGGGATAGGTCAGGGACCAGCCCACCAGCCTGGGGCTGGCGTGAATTCCCAAGGGCCTGGCGCACCCTAAGGAGCCCCCTGGCCCCTTAGAGAGCCCTTGGAACCCCCTGTGAGGTGGCTCTCCCTCTGAGAACCTCTCTGTCACAAAACACACAGCCCAGCCGGGCCCCGGGGCTCACGCCTGGCATCCCAGCTACTCAGGAGGCTGAGATCTGAGGATCGCGGTTCAAAGCCAGCCCAGGCAGGAAAGTCCATGAGGCTCTGATCTCCCATAAACCACTCAGAAAACCGGAAGTGGCGCTGTGGCTCAAGTGGTAGAGTGCTCGCCTTCAGCTGAAGAGCTGAAGGACAGCGCCCCGGTCCCGAGTTCAAGACCCACAACCAACAAAAAAAAAAGAAATAAAATAGCAGCAATAATAATAACTATATAGAAGCCGAACCTGGAGCAATAGCACAGCTATCATTGAAGGTTTTTAAAATTAAAGCTGCTTTTTTTTTTCTCTTGTTTAAACTTAGGAAAACCTCTGTATGCTATCTTCAGTCAAGCTGAAAGACCAAAGGCCAGTTTCCAACCTGAAAGGCAAATGGCTGGCTCTGATCCCCTTCATTACTGCGCTGAAAGAAGTTGGGCTGAATATCTTCCCGACCCGATACTCTCATCTATATGTGATTATCAACAGTAAGGCAAGCGCGAATCTCTCAAACTTATTTGGACATTGTTGCCTTTAGCTATACCATGAGTTGTAGGTCTTGTTTGTTTGTTTTTAACAGTATTGGGATTTGAAATCAGAGCCTTGTGCTTGTTTGGGGTGGTAGGCTGGTGCTCTTCCACCTGAGCCATGCCTCCGGGCTGGCATTTTGCCAGTTGTCTTGGAGATGGGGTCTTGGGGACCTTTCTGTCCAGGCTGGCTTTGAACTGTCCTCCTCTGACTCTGCAAGCCTAGGATGACAAGCTGGTGTCGCACCTGTTTGATATTGTGAGTTCTATATGGATTATATTTGGGAAGGAAGGAAAGAATAAGCAAGAACAGAAATTCAGAGTTTGCTCAGCTGAATGGTCTTCCTCATGCACTAGACCAGTATACATACGTATTACAGTCTTCATATTCACCAAAGGAGCAAGCTTAATGCAAAAATGTCCTGAGCTCCTCATTTTGTATCATTTCTTTCCTTTTGTGTGGCTAAATGGGTGGAAGGTTTCTTTTCTTTTCTTTCCTTCCCTTCCTTCCTTCTTTCCTTCCTGTCTCTTTCTCTCTTTTTCTCTTTCTTCCATCCCTTCCTTCCTGTCTCTCTCTTTCTCTTTCTCTTTCCCTCTCTCCCTCCCTCCCTTCCTTCCGGGTGCCAGTCCTGGGGCTTGAACTCAGGGCTTGGACACTGTCCCTGGGTATTTTTGCTCAAGGCTAGTGCTCTATCACTTGAGCCACAGCTGGGAGGGGAGGGGAGCAGCTCACAGACTTTCCTGCCCAGGCTGGCTTCTACCTTGCTGGGTAGCTAGGATTACAGGCCTGAGTCACCAGGCCTGGCAGAACGTGTCTTAAAAGGGTAAATAAACCTGTGCATTCTCTTAATGGGGATAATTATATAGCCACCAGTGTGCACATAAATGCATAGGCTAAAACAAACATACACACACACATATAAAACCAGCGAGGCGCCCGTGGCTCCTGCCTGTAATCTCAGCCACTCAAGAGGCTGCACTCTGAGAATCAGAGATGAGGCCAGCCTGAGCAGGAAAGTCCATGAGACTCTGATCTCCAATAAACCACCAGAAAACCAGAAGTGGTGCTGTTGCTCAAGCGGTAGAGCACCAGCCTTGAGCTGAAGAGTGCAGGGACAGCGCCCAGGCCCTGAGTTCAAGCCCCACGACCGACAACAACAACTGAATGAGCAAATGGGTCCTCGTGTGAGAATAGCCCACAGGGGGCCAAGGTGGAGGGGACTCAGGTGGCCCTTCAGGGTGTCTGCTGTGTCCCGTCCGCAGGTGGCTCTGGTGGAGGTCAAGGCCTACCGACAGATCGCCCTGCTGAGCCCGGCCTTCGCCTTCGGCTGGAGCAAGTGGAACGCAGTGTGCGACTCGCAGAAGGTGGTGTTTAAGGTGGGTGCGCCTCGCAGGCCCCAGACCCCGCACGTCACAGGACAGGCCGGACACTCTGAGCCAGCTGTGATCCCCAAGTCCTCAGAGGGGGTGTCTGGCCACTTACCAGCCAGCAGTGAGCCCCAAGTCCTCAGAGGGGGCGTCTGGCCACTTACCAGCCAGCGGTGAACCCCAAGTCCTCAGAGGGGGCGTCTGGCCACTTACCAGCCAGCGGTGATCCCCAAGTCCTCAGAGGGGGCGTCTGGCCACTTACCAGCCAGCGGTGATCCCCAAGTCCTCAGAGGGGGGGCATCTGGCCACTTACCAGCCAGCGGTGAACCCCAAGTCCTCAGAAGGGGGACATCTGGCCACTTACCACTCGCAGTGTCCGCCCGTGTCCAGTGTCGCTGGCGCCCGTGGCTCCCGCGGCCAGCCCAGCTGCTCAGCGGGCTGAGGTCTGAGGTCGAGGCAGGAAGGCTGAGACCCCTGACTCCCCACCCTCAGCGAGTGGAGCTGCAGCTCGGCCCCCGCTCTCCCCCAGACCCGGGCCCCTTGGCCCCCGCTCTCCCCCAGACCCAGACCCCGCGGCCCCCGCTCTCCCCCAGGCCCAGACCCCGCGGCCCCCGCTCTCCCCCAGACCCAGACCCCGCGGCCCCCGCTCTTCCCAGACCCAGACCCCGCGGCCCCCGCTCTCCCCAGACCCCGCGGCCCCCGCTCTCCCCAGACCCAGACCCCGCGGCCCCCGCTCTCCCCAGACCCAGACCCCGCGGCCCCCGCTCTCCCCCAGACCCAGACCCCGCGGCCCCCGCTCTCCCCCAGGCCCAGACCCCGCGGCCCCCGCTCTCCCCCAGACCCAGACCCCGCGGCCCCCGCTCTTCCCAGACCCAGACCCCGCGGCCCCCGCTCTCCCCAGACCCCGCGGCCCCCGCTCTCCCCAGACCCAGACCCCGCGGCCCCCGCTCTCCCCAGACCCAGACCCCGCGGCCCCCGCTCTCCCCAGACCCAGACCCCGCGGCCCCCGCTCTCCCCCAGACCCAGACCCCGCGGCCCCCGCTCTCCCCAGACCCAGACCCCGCGGCCCCCACTCTCCCCAGACCCCGCGGCCCCCGCTCTCCCCAGACCCAGACCCCGCGGCCCCCGCTCTCCCCAGACCCCGCGGCCCCACGCTCTCTCCCGCAGCCCCTCTGCCTCTCCCCAGGCCCCGCAGCCCCGCTCTGTCTCTCCCCAGGCCCCGCAGCCCCGCTCTGTCTCTCCCCAGGCCCCGCAGCCCTGCTCTGTCTCTCCCCAGGCCCCGCAGCCCCTCTGTCTCTCCCCAGGCCCCGCAGCCCCTCTGTCTCTCCCCAGGCCCCGCAGCCCCGCTCTGTCTCTCCCCAGGCCCCGCAGCCCTGCTCTGTCTCTCCCCAGGCCCCGCAGCCCCTCTGTCTCTCCCCAGACCCCGCGGCCCCCGCTCTCCCCAGACCCCGCGGCCCCACGCTCTCTCCCGCAGCCCCTCTGTCTCTCCCCAGGCCCCGCAGCCCCGCTCTGTCTCTCCCCAGGCCCCGCAGCCCCGCTCTGTCTCTCCCCAGGCCCCGCAGCCCCGCTCTGTCTCTCCCCAGGCCCCGCAGCCCCGCTCTGTCTCTCCCCAGGCCCCGCAGCCCCGCTCTGTCTCTCCCCAGGCCCCGCAGCCCCGCTCTGTCTCTCCCCAGGCCCAGGAGCAGGCGCCCGGCCAGCCCCGCACCGCGGACTGGGCCCTGCTCCTGTTCAGCGGCCAGCGGGCGCAGCGGCTGACGCTGACGGAGGACAGCGACGCGTTCTCGGAGGCCGTGGAGGACGGCACCGAGTTCCACTCGAGCCTCTTCCACATGGTCAGCGACTTCGCCTCGGCCGACGCCCTGGACAGGATCCGGGCCGGGGCCGGCCGGCACGTGGACGCCGTGTGCCAGCTGCTGCTGGCCACGCGCCTGCTCAGCTTCTCCTAGGGGCGGGGCCTCCCCAGGGGGCGGGACCTTCCCGGGGGCGGGGCCGGCCGGCACTGCTGCTGGCCAGGAGGCTGCTGAGCTTCTAGGGGGCGGGGCCTCCCGGGGGCGGGGCTGTGTGCCCTGCCGGGGGCGGGGCCGGTCAGGGCCGTTACCAATGACCAGCGGCCGCGCCCTGCGCGCTGCGGAATCCACCCAATAGCATTGCTGACGCCTCCTTCGCGCTCACGCCGGTGCGGCTTCTGCTTTTTGCTTGGAAGGTGTGGCTCCATGTGTGGCGGTGTCAAGCCGTGCGTGTGTGTCAGTGTGTAGGTGTGCACGCGCGTGTGTCAGTGTGTAGGTGCACACACAGGCATGTCTGTGTAGGTGTGCACACGTGTCTGTAGGTGTGCACACGCGCCTGTCAGTGTGTAGGTAGCCGTCCACGCTGGCTATGGAATGGATCTTTATTTGGATACATTTGGGGAAGCCATGGCCGTCCTCCCTGAGGGTCATCCCGCTGGGGAGCACTGGGGGAGCACTGAGGAGCCTGGGGAGCACGGGGAGCACTGAGGAGCCTGGGGAGCACGGGGAGCATGGGGAGCACTGGGGAGCATTGGGGAGCATGGGGAGCACTGGGGAGCACTGGGGAGCAGTGGGAGCACGGGGAGCACTGGGGGAGCACTAGGGAACACTGGGGAGCACTGGGAGCATTGGGAGCACTAGGGAGCACGGGGAGCACTGGGGGGAGCACGGGGGGCACACTGGGGAGCACTGGGGAGCACTAGGAGCATTGGGGAGCACTGGGGGCACACTTGGGAGCAGGAGGAGCACTGGGGAGCACGGGGAGCATCGAGATCAGCGCTCCTTCAACTCTAGCCCGGCGCAGGGCCGCGGCGGTGGAGTCCAGGGCCGCCGTGCGGGCGATCACGTGGGCGGTCACGGGGGTCACATGGGCGGTCACGCGGGCGGTCACGCGGGCAGTCACGCGGGTCCCTGCGGGCCGGGCGCGGCCTCGGCCGGCCTCCGCAGCCACCACCCGGCCAGGACGGCGCAGGCGGCCGCGGCTGCGCACAGCGCCAGGAGGAGCCCGCGCCGCAACTGCGCATGCACCGCTGCGCCCAGGGCCAAGCGCGCGCGGCCGGCCCAGGAGAAGGCGGGGCCCGAGCTGCGGACACGGGGCTGCGTGAGCAACGGCCGGACCGACCGACGGACAGACAGCATGCCTGGCCGCCCCCTCCCGGCCCCCTCCCGCCTCCCCCAACTCCACCGTGTCTGTCGCACGGGCCTCACAGGGAGGCTCAGGGACGGCCAGAAAACACCCACTTGGTAAGGCAAGCTCCATGAGCATGTGCACAACACACATGTGCATCTACACGTGTGCACCATAATGTGCATCTGCATATGTGCACGACACACATGTGCATCTGCATATGTGCATGACACATGTGCATCTGCATGTGTGCACCACAATGTGCATCTGCATATGTGCATGACACACGTGCATCTACACGTGTGCATGACACATGTGCATCTGCATATGTGCACCACACACATGTGCATCTACACATGTGCACCACACACATGCGCATCTACATGTGCACATCTACACATGCGCATCTGCACATGTGCATCTGCACATGTGCACGACACACATGTGCATCTACACATGTGCACAACACACGTGCATCTACACATGTGCACCACACACATGCGCATCTACACATGTGTGTGTACACACGCATGCGTGTTTACATGTACACATGTATACACACATGTATGTATATGTGAATTTATATTATATAACGTGTATGTGTGTGTATAATATATATGGTATAGTCACATCTTATATATAATATATACTTATGTATAACATGGTTACATAAGATACATGGCTGTATATATATATATATGGTTATATATTTGATGTGTATTTGATGTTTAGATGTAATATTTGTGTATATATGCTGATGTGTACTCACATATATACACATACACAATACACAATGTATAATATATATAAATACATGAATATGCTAGCTCATTATTTTCTGTATGTCTACTGTGCTGAAATTTAAGCTTTTTATTCTTAAAACACCCAGCAAGATGAGCGCCGGCAGCTCCCGCCTGTCATCCCAGCAACTCAGGAGGCTGAGATCTGAGGATCCAGGTTCAAAGCCAGCCCGGGCAGGAAAGTCTGTGAGACTCTGATCTCCCATGAACCACTAGGAAACCAGAAGTGGCACTGTGGCTCAAGTGGTAGAGTGCCAGCCTTGAGCACAAGAAGCTCAGGGACAGCACCCAGGCCCTGAGTTCAAACCCCATGACTGACAAAAAAAAAACCCAAACACCCACCCTAGGGTAGGTCTGATGGCTCGTGTCTATACTCAGCTAATCAGGAGGTGGAGTTGGGGTGGGGGAGAGGATCATGATTCAACATCAGCCTGAGGAAACAGCCAACCAAGACCCCACCTGAACAGAACACACAATGGGGCGTAGCGGTTCACCCTCTGATCCCGGCTAGCCCTGTGATCCGAATTTGAGGCCAAAAGCCACGAAAGAGCATGCAGGACCTACCTAAGAAATAACCAGGGCTAGAAGCATGGCTCAGGGTAGACATCTTGCCTAGCAAGAGCAAAGCAAATGGAAGCGGAAACACGTTCCGGAAGCCCACACTTCATCTGACCTCATTTAACTCTGTGGCCAGGTAATCCCAGGCCTGAGTCCCGTAGCAGAGCACACATCTGTTGCGCATTCAACAGCGTGGCCCGGCCTCGCGTTTTAGGTTTCTTCGTTGTTGGTGGTGATCACGGGTCTTGAACTCGGGGCCTGGGTGCTGTCCCTGAGCCTCTTTATGCTCGAGGCTGGCGCTCTACCACTTGAGCCACTGCACCACTTCCCAAGAGTGTCCTGGGCCTTCCCGCCCAGGCTGGCTTCCAACCATGATCCTCGGCGCTCAGCCTCCCGAGCAGCCGGGATGAGGGGCGGGAGCCACGGCGCCTGGCTGTCAGCAGGTTTTGCTTTGATGGCCTGGTGTGACCCTGCACCCCCCTTCCCCCGCCACGGTGCTGCCTGGGATGAACTTACAAAGATGACACGTCCCACTTGGGTGGAGCGCCCTTCTTTTCAGAGAGGCTGGCCTTCCTTGTTCTTTCCACCGTCTCTTCTCCAGCAGGCTCTGAATCAACTTTGGCTCTGCAAACAAGTACTGGGTTCAGACAGTGGAAATCAGAACTGCTACTCCCCACTATTCAACACCCATGGTGGTGCTTCACCGTATGACTCAGTATCCATGAGTATTTGTTTTGCGTTCTAAAATGTTGATATCTAATTCTAAAAGACATGCCATCAGCTGTGTAGGAGTGTGTGTATGTGTGTGTGTGAGAGAGAGAGACAGAGACAGACAGACAGACAGACAGACCTGAGATTTGAACTCAGGGCCTGGGCACTGTCCCTGAACTTTTGTGCTCAAGGCTAGCGCTCTGCCACTTGAGCCACGGCACCACTTCCAGCTTTTTTTTTTTCTGGCTAATTGGAGATAAAAAGTCTCATGAACTTTCCTGCTCCAGGCTGGCTTTGAACCATGATCCGCAGAACTCAGTCTCCAGAGAAGCTACAATTATAGGCATGAGCCACCAGCACCCCGCTGTAGGAATTTAATTGAAAATTAGCTTTCTCAGCCGAGTCTGGGTGGTTTGAGCCACTCAGGAGGCCTGAGATCCAGAGGATCGCCAACCCAAGACTTCAGGAGAATCCACCTTCAACTAATCAGGCAGTAGATGAGCAAGAGGTGTGGCTCAAGGAGTAACAGCGTCATCTGTGAGAAAAGCATAGTGATCTCCAAGCCCTCAGTTCAAGTTCAGGTTCTGGAACAGTAGCCAAAGATACACAAAAGCAGAAACTCATCATTAACCAGCATTAATAACTGTGATTTCTTTCCCTACACACACACACACACACACACACACACACACACACACACACACATTTACACATCTGTAAAAAATGTGAATACCATTTTTCTTCCTTGGAAACATAGTAAAATTTTTTCTCATTAAACATTCTTCTAGCACACAGTTTTCAGTATCCCATATTCGCTGTTGATTTTATTTCCTCTGAACGATCGTTGATCACATGGAATAAAATCAATGTCATTTCTTTCTCTAAGAATTTTATGTATTCGTTTTGTTGGTCGTGTTGGTTCCTGAACGCTTTTGCTCAAGGGTGGTGCTCTACCACTTGAGCCACAGTGCCACTTCTGTCTCTTTTGGGTGGTTCACTGGAGCTGAGTCTCATAGACTTTCCTGCCCCGGCTGGCTTTGAACTGTGATCCTCAGATCTCAGCCTCCTGAATAGCTAGGATGACAGGCATAAGTAGATGGAGATTTTTCTTTTTTGGGGGGTGGTCCGTGGTGGGGCCTGAACTCTGGGCCTGGGCGCTGTCCCTCAGCTCTTCAGCTCAAGGCTAGCACTCTACCACTTGAGCCACAGCGTCACTTCCGGCTTTTTTCTTTTTGCTTATGTGGTGCTGAGGAATCGAACCCAGGGCCTCAGGCATGCAAGGCAAGTGCTCTACCACTGAGCCACCTTCCCAGCCCCTGAGATTTTTACTTCTGTGGGTCATCATTGAACTTTTCCTCTGACGGCAGACACCTGACATAGGAAAGAATTGACCATCGCAAAATCTGTAAAAGTCAAGCACTTGCCTAATTGAAGATCACAAACGTGAATTACAACAACAGAAATCAACCACCAGGGTCTCCTGCTGTCATCATAGCTACTCAGGAGGCTGAGATCTGAGGATCACAGTTCAAAGCCAGCCCAGGCCAGGAAAGTCCATGAGACTCTTATCTCCAGTGAACCACCAGAAAAGCCAGAAGTGGAGCTGCGGCTCAAGCGGTAGAGCACCAACCTTGAGTGAAAAAACCACAGAACACTGATTTCAAACACCTCCACGCACACATAAAAAGAGCTAAGACAAAAAAAAAGTAAATATTCACCTATGACATGGAATGCTATACGACTGTCAATGAATTGTCCTCTGAGTGCAGCATTGGTCTCTCCATGGAATTTCATACCCAGTGTTTATACCCTCTCCCCAGTCTCCAGTTCCACCTACTTGAGCTCTTGCTTTTCATCCTCCGTGTCTGCCCAGGAATAGGTGCTAATGAACCGGTACAGTGACGGACGGTGCTCACTCTGCTTGGACCCCAGCGCTCGCCTGTATGAAGAAGATGAGCCGTCCAGCAAATCAGATGTCTTTTCAGTGCGGATCATGAATTGCCTTACATCAACACAGATGCGACCGCACTGTCTCCCCATCACGCTCCCTTTAAGTGTCAGGAGTCCACCCCAGGCTTTGCCCTCTGAGAAAGTCTCGGGACTGTAGCGACTATCCCAAAGGCTGATCCAATTCTCACACGAGAAGGTTCCCGTGGTGAGTGGCCAAGTCAGACTTACCAACTGCTGGCCCTTCTGCTGAATTGGTCACTGCTGTCCAGCCCGGCGGCCTGCAGAGGTTCAGACATTAAAGAACAAAACAGGGATGTGACAAGGGACATCGTTTTGTTAGACAAAAATGAATGTGCGTTTGAGCGAAACCCAGGAGGTTTGCTTACCATGCCTGCACTGCCGAGGCTTCTGGGTAAAGAGGCAATCGTCACTCTCCGGAGGGAAGACGGCTGGCCAAAGGTGGAAATGGACATTGAGAGCATTCTCCAGGCTTGGGCGCGGGTGGCTTATTCCCTGTCATCCCAGCTACTCAGCGGGCTGAGAGCTGAGGATCCCAGTTCAAAGCCAGCCTGGGCAGGAAAGTCCTTGAGACTCTGATCTCCAGCTCATGTCCCGAAAACTGGAAGTGGCGCTGTGGCTCAAAGTGGCGGAGCACCAGCCTTGAGCAAAAAGCAGCGCAGGGACAGCGCCCAGGCCCTGAGTTCAAGCCCCAGGACCAACACTGATGGTTGTCTTTGTGGATGTAATTTAAAGGCTTGCTTTCCTGTTATTCCGGCCATGGGGCTTGAACTCAGGGCCTGGGTGCTGTCCCTGAACTGCTTTTTGCTTTTTGCTTAATGCTAAGCACTGTACCATTCATGCCACAGCTCCACATCTGCTTCTTAGTGGTTAACAGGAAATAAGTCCCATAGACTGTCCTACTGGGCTGGCTTCAAACTTCAATCCTCTGACCTCCGTCTCCTGAGTAGCTAGTATGAGAGCTGCAAGCCACCAGCACTGACTTGGAAAGGCTCTGAATGAACAACTTGCCGCTGACTTTCATTTTAACCAATTGTATTCCACTTTTCCCAACACCACATTATTATTATTATTATTATTTGCCCACAAAAGAATATAGAAGTTTCTTATTTTCATTTAATTGACTTCTGGTAATAAACCTTGTTTTTCCCTCGGGAATTACCAGGACTTTCCAACTCTGAGAACCACCAACCCTTTCTATATTGTTACTTTTATTTTTCTAAATTTTCATGTCTTTACTGTTGTTATAAGAGGGCTTACTATATCTCATTTTATTAGTTATTTTGGTCGGTCTTGGGGATGGAACTCAGGGCCTGCACTCTTTTGCTCAAGGCTAGCGCTCTACCACTTTGAGCCACAATTCCACCTCCAGTTTTCTGGTAGTTTATTGGAGATAAGAGACTCGTGGACTCTTCTGCCCAGGCTGGCTTTGAACCGTGATCCTCAGATCTCAGCCTCCTGGGTAGCTGGGATGACAGGCGGGAGCCACGGGTGCTCAGCTACCGTATTTTATTTTTATGGAAGAAAACTTACATCATTAACCCAACTAAGTGGAGTCTCCTGTTTTTCTTGCTATCATTGATTTTATGCTAGAACAGATTTCCCTCAACTTGGGTAAATGTACATCTACATTTAGAGCTTTCTCCTTATTTTATCCATTGAAGACTTCTTTCTTTCTTTCTTTCCTTTCTTTCTTTCTTTCTTTCTTTCTTTCTTTCTTTCTTTCTTTCTTTCTTTCTTTCTTTCTTTCTTTCTTTCTTTCTTTCTTTCTTTCTTTCTTTATTTTCTTTATTTTCTTTTCTTTCTGTCCTGGGTCTTGAACTCTGGGCCTGGGCGCTGTCCCTCAGCTCTTCAGATCAAGGCGAGTGCTCTACCCCTTGAGCCACAGCACCACTTCAGGCTTTTTCTGCTTATGTGGTGCTGAGGAATCGAACCTAGGGCCTCCTGCATGCAAGGCAAGTGCTTTATCACTGAGCCACCTTCCCAGCTAGATTTCATAATGTTTTTTAGGAATGGACACACACACACACACACACACACACGTATATATGTGTGTGTGTGTGTGTATAATATGTATAGACACACATGTATACACACATATATGATGTGTATGTGTGTATATACAGTTATCTGCACACATATGAATTGAAATCAGTTTCATTAGTTACATTTAAAGGTTATAACTTCATACTACCTCTGAAAACTAAGCATTTCATGCTAAGCAAGTGACTGAATACTTACCTTAGAGTTTAGAGACGCGGAGCGTTTTTTAATTTGGCAGTCATCTGAAAGGGGGGAAATGGTTGAACATTTTAGAAGACATACATGCAAATCTGTGTTAAAGCAAAGGTCAGAGTGACATGAGGTATTAACTCATGGGCAATACGAATATCCATCTCCTTCCTTCCCTCCTTCCTTCCTTCCCTCCTCCCTTCCTTCCCTCCTTCCCTCCTTCCCTTCCTTCCCTCCCTCCCTCCTTCCTTCCCTCCTTCCCTCCTTCCTTCCCTTCCTCCCTCCTTCCTTCCCTCCCTCCCTCCTTCCTTCCTTCCCTCCCTCCCTCCTTCCTTCCCTCCCTCCCTCCCTCCTTCCTTCTTTCTTTCCTTCCTTCCTTCCTTCCTTCCTTCCTTCCTTCCTTCCTTCCTTCCTTCCTTCCTCCCCCTCCACTCTCTCTTTTCTTTCTTTCTTTTTTTGTCCAGTCCTGGGGCTTGAGCTCAGGGCTTGTGCACTGTCCTTAGCTTTTTTGCTCAAAGCTGGTGATTTACCACTTGAGCCACAGCTCTACTTCTTGCATGCTTGCTAGTTAATCGGAGATCAGAGTCTCACTGACTTTCCTGCCCAGGCTGGCTTCCATCCGTGATGCTCAGATCTCAGCCTCCTGACTCACTGGAATTACAGGCGTGAGCCACCAGCGCCTAGTTCAAATACCTTTATTCTTAATTTATTCTTAATTTAGAGATCCCTCCACTGGTAGATGGAGTCCTCTGTGCTCAGGCCAAAGTCCACAGAGCCACTGGCTCGGCTGAGCAAAGGAAAGGTCCAAAACTGCTTATTTTAAAAACAGCAGGGGCTGGGAAGGTGGCTCAGGGGTAGAGCGCTCGCCTTGCACGCATGAGGCCCTGGGTTTGATTCCTCAGCACCACATAAGCAAAAAGAAAAAAGCCGGAAGTGGCGCTGTGGCTCAAGTGGTAGAACGCTAGCCTTGAGCTGAAGAGCTGAGGGACAGCGCCCAGGCCCAGAGTTCAGGCCCCACAACCGACAAGAAAACAAAACAACCCAAACAGAACAAAACCATAAGCAGGGCCACCAGCTGTAATCCCGGCGACTCAGCAGAGGGAGAGCAAGACCTGGAGCAATGTGTTTCGAAGACAGCGAGGGCAGAAAACTCCATGAGACCCCATCTCAATCAATCAGCTAAAAGTCAGGCTGGAGGTGTGATTCAAGCGGTAGAGCGCCCCCACGCAAAATTGACAGTGAATTCCCAGAGCCATCATCAAAGACTCCTTCAGGTCTTGTGATCTGTTTTCTGGAGTTATACTTGGAGCTATCTAATAAACAGGAACCTGTTATTTTTTCTAGCAGTTGGTGTGTGTATGTGTGTGTGTTCCTTGGATTTGAACTCAGGGCCTCAGGCTCCCTCAGCTTTCTTGCCAATGGCTGGTGCTCTACCACTTGAACCACACCTCCAGTCAAGCTTGTTCGTGATTAATTGCTCCGTCATTATGATCATTGTTATCATTACCCTTAAGGAGCGGTATGAAGGAAGGGGGTGCAATTCAGGGTGCCTGTGCCTGTTGATTCACGTCACCCCTTCCATCTTCCCATCCTCCCTCCTTTCCCCAACGTTATCTGGCTGCATGCTCACCCATACTTCAAATCCCATGACTGTAAACACCCACACCTCCTCTCTCCGCACATCGACCCCGCTGTCTCTGCCACACATCTTCCAGCTTTCTGGCATTCATGTTGATAAAGTGTAAATCACTCCCACCATTAGAATCCCCCCCTCCCAGCCTATTCTTGGGGGTCAGTTTGTTTATGCATACATGCATATGACCCTGTGTGTGTCTACACATATACTTATCATTTAGATAGACTTTCCACGTGTGACAGAAAACTCAAGTCCTTTGTGTCTCTGAGCCTGGATTACTTCATTAAAATACGTTTCCTAGCTTCATCCACTTATGTGCAAATACGGTGGATGAGCAAACTTCCATTATATCTAATATGTGCACTTACTATATATACATGTGTGTATAGTGTATCTTTATATGTATTACATGTTCTCGATCTACTCATCTATGGTAGGGCATCTGAGCTGTTTCCATAGCTTAGCTATGGCGAATAGTGCAGCAATGAACATGGTTGTGCAATTGTCTCTCCTATATCTTTTGGATATAGGCAATTGGCTAACTTTGAACTGTAATGATCAGATCTCAGCCTCCTGAGTAGCTGGGGTTACAGGCGTGCGCTACTGGTGTCCAGCTCTATTTTCCTAATGAAATCTTAACTTAAGGAGTTTTATTCTAAGACAATAAGACAGTCAGAGAGCCTGAGAAAAAGGGAGAATATAATGAAAACCATAACATCATGTTAAATTTAAATATGATTCTCTGAATACTAGGCAATCTACTACGTTAATGCTTTATTACCATCGTCTTCCAGAGGGTTAAAGGACCTTTCATTCTGCAGAAGAACCAGTCTCAGCTCTTCTAGCTCAGCATGCTCCTTAGCATACATTCTCTTCAGGTTTTCTACATGCTGAATCATTACTTCGACAGCTTTGCTCACCCGGCTTTCCTACGAGGAGAAATGAAATGAAATTGCTATGGGAAATACCACTCTCCATACTTAACTCAGTAATAGGGATGACCTCCACTCCATTCCTAAATCCAACTAAAATGGCCATCAAGGTCTTTGAGGGTTCAAGGCAAAACAGAGCAGAAACGGTCCACTAGCAGTTGGCTTTGCCACGCTAGATAGTTCAAGAACGAAATGGGAGATCATTAAAACTCAGAAAACAGAAACCTTCAGAATCAGTTAGAAAAGTCAAGAAACAGCTATCCAGAAAAAAAAAATCCCAGCTGCTTAAGGATGCGGGACAACCTGTATTTAGGAGGCTGAGATCTGAGGATCACAAATGGAAGCCAGGCTGGGTGGACACAGTGGAAAGAAAGACTCCTTCAACCGACTAATGCGAAAGGCTCAATGTGGGGAATCGCTGACATGGTAGAGCTCCAGCCCGAAGTGACAACGCCAAGGGAGTCTTGAGGCCTAACGTTCAGGCTCTAACACCAACACACACACACACAGACAGACACACAGACACACGTCTGAAGGTGAATACGTGACAGGAAGAAAATCTAGAAACAACGAGAGCCCAAGATCCCCTCTTACTCCAGCCAGGAGAGTCTCGCTGCCATTTTGGTTATCCACTGAGGGCTGGAACAGAATAAATGGTGGGTGGTGAGAGTTAGCGCCCTGGAAACAGATTCCAGAACGTGGGGGCATCAATGGCGCAGCACCGTCTCTGCCCACGCTTCCAGCTCCCGTACCCCACAGGTTTGGAAGCTGATGGAAGGCCAGGATGGAATACTCTGTACAGAACGTTCTAGGTGGAAGAGTCCATTTTGAGTCAAGCTCCGAGTGAGCAAGAACCTGTTCCCCAGACGACACGCAGACACGACTCCCAGCCAGGGCCATGTTGCGTTGTGTGGCCTCCACTGAGAAATCAGGGCAAAACTGGAGCATGTGGGCTCACACTCCTGAGAAGACTCCAGAAGACTGGACTGTTACAGGGAAGACGGACGGACCAGCGTCCGAGAAAAGAGGGAACTCACACTATTCACAAGAGAAGAAGCAATGAATGCTGCGCCCCCCCCCCCCCAAGCCGGTCCATCCATGCTGGACGACCGATTTCCAAGCCGTAGCATGGGCGAGCGGAGAAGGTGACTTAACACAGCTCGTGAATCTGGCCAGTGAGAGGACCAGACTGAAGACCGGAATGTCGCTGGGGAGTCTGCGCCTTGGTGGGGACCTGGAGGACGAAGCGGGGGAGTGAGTGGAGAAGGACTGGAAGTGAAGGCTAAAGGCCGAAGCAGGCGAATCACTGAAATCCAGCGTGAGCGTGTTACGTAGCAAATAGCAAACAGACAAATATAAAACATAAAGAAGAATCGAAGGGACGTAGTCTAGAACTTAAAAACAAGCGCTGGTACACGTAACTTCACTACCAAACAGTCAAGAAAGGCTTTACGGAGGGCCAGACAGGAACCAGCACACAAGAATATACCAGAAAGGCTGGGACTAAGCTGACCGCCAAGTCTCAGCGTCTTCCTTCTTAAGGAAATGCTTTTTACTCAGTCTGTTTGGCCTGGATGTTGAGAAGTTAACTCTCCTCAGATTTTTCCAGACAGAAATTCGGGAATTTTAACCTCCAGATGGATCGGGGCACAACGGCACATGTACAAAGGAATTTATGGGGGCCTTGTCTCTTCGCGGGGTATCCAGGATGTCTGAGATGATCAAATATGTAAAAAATTGGTTAGATGCGTCATAGATATCTAACCTATACAATGCCACGTAATGGAGACATGTATACCTATAAATAAATGTGCACACATGTAGATATACATACACATGCATATGCATGTACATACAGATATGTATACAGGTATAGACATATACACATATGTATACACATACACGCATGTGCATGCATATACACACGTGCATGTACATATATGTATATAAATAAAAGTGTATATATGTGGATTTGCATGCATATGTACATATATGCATATATGTATACAGGTATAGGCACACATACACATATGTATACACATATACATACGTGTAATGCATATGCACATGTGCATGCACATATATGTGTGCATACATAAATGTGTATATGTTTAGATATACATATACATGCATATGCATGTATATACAGATATGTATACAGGTACAGACACATATACATATATGTATACACGTACGCAATACACATGCATATGCATGTACACATATGCATGTATATATGTGTACAAATAAATGTGTATATGTGTAGATATACATGCATACGTATGTATATAGGTATAGGCACATATACATATATGTACACATATATACACACGTGTGTGTATACACATATGTACATTACACCCATGCATGTTACATATATGTGTGTATATATATCTTCATCCCATGGAAAGTTGTCCGTGCTATACAGAGAAATAAAAAGGAACCGCATGCCGGTGCTGGCGGCTCACACTTACAATCCTAGCTAGGATTGTAAGCTAGGGAGGCTGAGATCTGCAGTTCGAAGCCAGCCCATGAGACTCTCACTCCTAATGAACTACTCCTCAAAAGCCGGCATGGGGCCGTGGCTCAGTGGTAGAGCACCAGCCTGGGGGACAAAGAGGCTCAGAGGCGAAGCTCAGGCCCTGAGTTCAAACCCCAGCGCGGAGCCCACCCCCAGCAGACACGGAGTGGATGGGAGTGTGCACTGCACGGCTCCCCATCACCCACGGCCCCCAGACAGGCAGCGTGCCCTGTGGGCGGTGCGCTCGGACGGGAGGGCTGGCCAGTCACCTGATGGATGGCTCCCAGCGTCTCGGCCCTGCTGGCCGCCCGGGTGCAGCACTGGCTGAGGAGGGAGATGCTCTTCCCCAGCTTCCGGATGATGTCCTGGGCCTGCTGGTCGTCCTCGCACAGCGGCATCAGAGACTGCGCAGACAACAGAGGGTGAAGCCGCACGCACAGGCCAGTGCCACCCCCAGCCCCCAGCCAGGACCACGCTCAGGGACCTGGCGACCTTGAAAACAGGCCAGTGCCACCCCAGCCCCCAGCCAGGACCACGCTCAGGGACAGGACCACGCTCAGGGACCTGGCGACCTTGAAAACAAGCCCAGTGCCATCCCAGCCCCCAGCCAGGAGCACGCTCAGGGACCTGGCGACCTTGAAAACAAGCAGAAAAGATCAGGAGTTGTTAAGAGGGCGGCTGGGAAGGTGGCTCAGTGGTAGAGTGCTCGCCTAGCATGCATGAAGCCCTGGGTTCGATTCCTCAGCACCCCATAAGCAGAAAAAGCCAGAAGTGGTGCTGTGGCTCAAGTGGTAGAGTGCTAGCCTTGAGCTGAAGAGCTGAGGGACAGCGCCCAGGCCCGGAGTTCAGGCCCCACAACCGACAAAAAAATTAAATTTAAAAAAATAAAGAAGTGAGGTACCCGCCGCTCACACTTGAGTTGAGCTCAGGACTTCACACCTGATGGACAAAGGCTCTATCCCCTTGAGACATACACCTTAGTCCTAAAGAACTTTTTTCCTTTTTTGGTTGCTCATGGGACTTGAACTCAGGGCCTGGGCGCTGTCCCTCGGCTCTATCTCTCAAGGCTGGTGCTCTACCACGTGAGCCACAGCGCCACTTCCGGTTTTCTGGTGGTTCATTGGAAATCAGAGTCTCACAGACTTTCCTGCCCGGGCTGGCTTTGAACCAGTATCCTCCGATCTCAGCCTCCTGAGTAGCTGGGATGACAGGTGTGAGCGCCGGCGCCCAGCTCTCTTGGTCGTCACACTTTTCATCTGATCTTGCTTTTGTGCTTTCCTCTGGACTTGGTATGGGTCTCAGTGTTTCCAGAATCTTCCGGGGAAGCCATGAGAATGTGACACTAGCACGTGTGTGCGCAGATTCCCACCTCGACCAGCTTCAGGCAGTGCGTGATCTCCTCCCTCAGATTCTCCTCAGCCAGGTCCCTCGAGCGCTCCTCCAACTTCTTTCTCTTCTCCAGGGTAAACCAGTCACACTTAAACCCCAGGGACAGGCGGAGGAACTCTGCCTAGTGAGACGGGAGGATTCGATCACCTGAATTTACAACAGCCAAGCCAAGCCCCCGCATCGGTGTCAGGACGCACCGACCGTGGCGGGACTGGGTCTGAGACACTGGGTCTGAGACGCCATCCTAACTCTGCTACGTGTGGCTGGCGGAGATCGGGGGGATTACGATTCCACACCAGCCAGCCAGGAAAAGTCCAAGAGACTCCATTTCAACAGAAGAAGAAATCAGGGGTGGTGGCGCAGGCCTGGCACCCTCGCTCTTCAGGAAATAGGAGGATCGTGATTCCGGCAGCTCTGACCGGAAGGAAGGCCTTATTGCAAAATAACCAGTGCAAATAATAATAATAATAATAATAATAATAATAATAATAATAATAATAATAATAATAGAGAGGGGGTAAGAGCACCTACCTAATCTAACGCCTGGGGTTCAAGCCCCAGTTCTACCAAATGAGGATCCTATGAAGAGAAGGAAAAGCATTATCTCTGGACTCACCTCCACCTCCTTCTCGTTGGCAGACGTGCTGGGAGAGAACACAAAGATGGTATTCACACTGAGTTCCAAAGGAGCAGAAAAACCCGCTTAAAAGACAGCCCGGAGAAAGCACTTACTTGTCACTTGGCCTAAAGTTAACTGATTTCACGGCGGTCACGGGAGCACAGGAAACGTCGGTGTCTGGGAAGACGAGAAAAGATTATGAGGTTAAAATCTTTCACTGACGGGACACCAGTGGCTCACGCCTGTAATCCCAGCCACTCAAGAGGCTGAGACCCGAGGATCCGGGGCAGGAAAGCCCATGAGCCACGCATCTCCAATGAGCCCCAGAAAACCCCGGGTGGAGCTGTGGTTCAAAGCGGTAGAGCGCCAGCCTGGAGCAAAAGAGCTCAGGGACAGCACCCAGGCCCTGAGTTCAAGCCCCAGAACCAGCACCTAAAATAAATAAACGGAAGTGACTTTCTTTTTCTTTTTGCCAGTCCTGAGGCTTGAACTCTGGGCCTGGGCGCTGTCCCTGAGCTGCTTTTGCTCAACCACTTGAGCCACAGCTCCACTTCCGGGCTGATTTCAAACTGTGATCTTCACAGCGCAGCCTCCTGGGTAGCTGATCCAGCATGAAGCACCAGGCCCGGCGTTAGCAGTAACTTTCCTTCTGTCCTTTGAGAACATTTCTGGTTGAATATTGCCATCCCCTCCCTCATTTTCTCCTGCTATCCCTTCCTTCCTCCCCCCCAAGTCAATTTCTAAGAGAATTAATCAGAAATTGCTCCAGCCTGGCAGGCCTGGGTCTCCTAAGTGTCCCGTGCATGCGCCGCTTCATCTTAACTAGGAACTCTTGCTTTGCAGATGTGGGCACATTGACTTTTCCGTGGTCTATACCGCAGACAGGCCAGAAAACAGTGGAGCCTTTATGAGCACCTTGACTTGGTTTGGGGTTCACAAGAGAACACAGCTGCTGCTCCTCAGGGACTGGGGATCAGTCAAGATCACGGCCATGCAGGTTTTCAGAACGGGTGTGTAATCCCTTCACCTGGGGCAGGAAGTGCACGTTGCTTACCTCTTGCAGCACCTTCTTTGCCACGCGCTTCTACTATTGGGGGCTCCTCTGGGATGTCCTAAAAGCACAAGGGATACGTGTGTCTGTCCAGAGTAGAAAGCCTTCCTTGGCAAGCATCCCTCAAACTTCCTGTCCCCTTGGGTACTTTGTCAAAAGCACCCTACGGGATTTCCAGCTGTCATCAGGATCAAAGGGGGTGGGGGGGGGAATCATTCTTGCTAGGCCTTTCTAACCCTGCAGAACTACACCCAACCTTGCTTCTACTGGGTAAATAGTGTCTGATTTTTTTTTTCTGTCCCAACCGCCCCATAATCGCATTCCTTTCAATCTTGTTCCCCCACGGAACTGATAGAAAGGATCTTGCAAACGTTTTTTGTCCAGGCTGGCCTTGAACCTTAAACCTCTTATTCTCAGCTTCTCAAGAATGATAGGTATAACATATAGCACCCAGACATATGAATCCTATTTTATTTCATGTTATTTTTGTGTCGGTTGTGGGGCCTGAACTCTGGGCCTGGGTGCTGTCCCTCAGCTCTTCAGCTCAAGGCGAGCACTCTACCACTTGAGCCACAGCACCACTTCTGGCTTTTTCTGTGTATGTGGTGCTGAGGAATCGAACCCAGGGCCGCATGCATGCAAGACAAGCACTCTACCACTGAGCCACCTGCCCGCCCCGACCTATGGATCTACTTTAAGATTGATAATCAGCTATCATATAATACATTTGTTGTGTGTATATGGGGCAGTCCTGGACTTGAACTCAGGATCTGGGTGCTGTCTCTGAGTCTCTTTTTTCTTTTTGCTCAGGGGTAGTTAATGCTCTACCACTTGAGCCACAGCTCCACCTCTGGCTTTTTGGTGGGTACTTAGGCATAAGAGTCTTATGGCACCTGGCTAATATGTTTATTTATATACAGAAAGGTTACAATAACCGGAGGGTTGTACTTTAAACCAGGCCTCATTGTACGACGGTATTACACTTTCTTCAATGAATGGGAACTTTTAAAAGCTAAAGGTAATTTTTATTTTAAAAAGTCAGCAAGAACTTTTTCCTTGGCAGAGTTATTGATGTCTGATTTGTTTAATGCAATTGAAACAGGGGCTTCGGACATAATAATTTAGGCCGGGCGCCGGTGGCTCCCGCCTGTCACCCCAGCTACTCAGGAGGCTGAGATCTGAGGATTGTGGTTCAAAGCCAGCCCGGGCAGGAAAGTCCAGGAGACTCTGATCCGCCATGAGCCACCAGAAAACCAGCCATGGCGCTGTGGCCCAACGTGGTAGAGCGCCAGCCTTGAGTGAAGCCCCACAGCAACCAGTAATGATCCATAAATACATTCAAAAGAAGTGGAAGTGAAATAAGAGCAGCTGAAATATACATAAAAATAGGAAATAGACTGTTAGAGTAAAATAAACATAAAGGAAAAACGGGGGCCAGGGAGATGGGCTGGGCCGTGAGCCGTGTCTCCGGCCTTGCGTGGATGCTGGGCTGTGCCCTTCCTTACCAGCGGTGGCACTGTTTTGGTCTCTCCCGCTGCCTCCTGGTTGGCCTCCTCAGAAGGGCTGGTGCCTGTCCGAAAAGCAGACAAAATAAACGAGGAAGCAAAGGGTGGAGAAGGCAGAAGGGCAGCAGCCACAGAGGTCAGCCTGGAGCTTGCATGCTTGACCTTGAACTCAGAACCCGAGGGAGCAGGAAAGCCCCCCTGAGCTCCGCAGAGCTCCCCACACCAGCCACGCACCGCGGGCTCTGCCAGCCAAGGTGAAGGCCAACGCCTTCATCTCTTAGAGAGGGCCTGCTGCCTTCCCGGCTGACCCCCTTACTGCCGTCCCTGCGATCAAATCCCCATGAAGGGAGGAGGGAGGTGGGTCACTGGATGTCGTCCCAGCGCAGGGCTGACACACGGGCCTATGCCAGCCGTGAAAACACAGAGCGGCCTGCAGACGCGGCAGGGCATCTTAGCCCAGGCCTCGGCTGCGCAGGGTTCAAACGCCCAGCGGATGCCAGCCGGCCACTGTGATGCCCGCCCTCCCCCCTCCCCCCTCATCCTCCTTCTTTCCCCCCCTCCCCCCTTCACTTCCCTCCAGCCTCCCCTCCTTCATTCTGAGCTACATAATTTCCCCCTTCATATCCTAACTAACAGAATACAATTCATATTGTATATCATATGATTACATTATCAAATATAACATTAATATGTTAATATAATAATGAATATAACTATATTAATGTATTAATATTTATATCATATTTGTATACAATATAGATTGCATACAAATAATAGACTAACATTGTCTAATACTATATTAATATATCAATGCATTAACATATTGATTATAATAGAAATAATTATTATATTAATATAATTAGTAGAATAGTAACCACCAGTTAATGATTAATACTAATTAAGGTAATTAATAGTGATAATTATAATATCATATCATAATTATAGCATTAATATAATGTATACAATAATATAATTATAATATATTAATATATTGTATAATATATGGATTGTAATATATAATTAATATAATATATAATGTAAAATTATATTAATAATTACTCACGATAATAAACAATTATAATAATGTATTAATACTATATCACGTATACTAATCTTTTATGGATATTTTATAATATGCTATATTTATTTATTTTTATTTATTTTGGGGGGGGGGTCTGGTCATGGGGCTTGAACTCTGGGCCTGGGCGCTGTCCCTCAGCTCTTCTGCTCAAGGCTAGCGCTCTACCACTTGAGCCACAGTGCCACTTCCGGCTTTTTTCTTTTAGCTTATGTGGTGCTGAGGAATCGAACCCAGGGCCTCAGGCATGCAAGGCAAGCGCTCTACCACTGAGCCACCTTCCCAGCCCCAATATATACCATATTTATATGCTGCATAGTGTATATCTTTTATACTATGTATGCAATGGAATATATTTATATCTAATATTTCTGTATATTGATATTAATATAATAAATGATATCCACATAATAAATAATATCAATATAATAAATGTACGAATCGTTCGTGTGATATAATCACACCGGGCTCAAAATGCCTTTATAGGAATCATTTCTCAAAATCAAGATGCATGTCGAGTGTCCGGCTGCGTGTCGAGGGCAGTTGCGTCTCCAGCTTTCCCGGCTGGGCGCCTGGCCTGGCCCCACCCGGCCCTGGGCCCTTACCCATGGCGGTGGCTGCTGACTCGGCCTGCTCCTCTTTCTCGCAGGCTGATTGGCCGTCAGGGTGGCTGCAAGCCATGGGCACACCGTCTTCCGGGCACTCTGTCGGCAGGAGGAAGTGCATGTAAAGTTTGCCACAGAGAGGGAGAGCGGGCGGGCGGGGAGGGACTTGGCTGCTGCTCTATTTGCAAGCCCCAGAGCGCAGGTGCACTGCGGTCAGTCAGCCTGGAGAGCAGGTGCACCTTGGTCAGCCTCGCCAGCTTCTGCCCATCCCAACCCACTCACCCCTGGGAGTCCGCGTGTCCTCGGTGGGCTCTGGGATTCCGTCCCTGCAGGAGCACACGGGAATGAGAAATGTGAGCGTCACCCAAAGGCAAGCCAGCCGCACCTGCACAGACTTTCCACCCCCCCGCACAGCTCACCCCACAAACCTGGCTGGAGGCTGGTTCCCGGGCTTTAGGGGTTCCATACCATCCTCCTGAGGGGGGACAATAAAAATGAAAACGCTGAGATACAGCGCCCGCAGCTGCTGCTTCTGAGTTCCAGACACACCTGTCTTCCTGCACCTGTCAAAGCCTTCGTAGAGAGGCTCTTTCAGAGAGGCCAGGGGAATCCGGTGGATCAGACTCTAAGCTCTGCATCAACGCCTCACGCACGCGCCAGCGGCCAATCGGAAGGGTATTTACAAGTGTGATACGTAAAGGGAAGACGATACATCCGTAGGCCAAACAAGTTCTCAACCCAAAGGCCAGGTTGAGCTGATGTCATGGACTTCGGTGGTGTTTTGTTTAAATCGATGATTTTGCATACACATGAACCCACATTCTGCTGATGGGAAGATCAGCCAGATTTGACAAGCATATGAAAACATTCCTCAGGTTTCTAGCTACCCAAATAACACATTTAAACAACAACACCTTAATCCATACCTCATACGCCTGAAGGATGATATCTAAGTTAGCCCCTAGGACTCGGCATTTGAAAAGAACTTTACAAAACTAGGGTTCTAGCCTGCCAGGGCAAGTGTGTGTGTTTTAAGTTTTAACCTTAAAATGCATTAAGAATTCCTAACTTTAGGACATTAGAACTGTTAGTGTACACACTGCCTTTCAACAAAAACAGTGGTAATTCCAGGCTTTAATATCTCCCGCCTGACATCCTAGCAACTCAGGAGGCTGAGAGCTGAGGATCCTGGTTCAAAGCCAGCCCAGAAAACCAGAGGTGGAGCTACGGCTCAACATGGTAGAGAGCTAGTCTTGGGAGAGCACCTAGGCCCTGAGTTCAAGCCCCATGGCCAACAAAGAAACAACAAAAAATGGTAGTTTTGTTCTAATAAGGTCAGCTAATAACTATTATTACATATTTAGGATAACCTATTAATACTTAGTAAATCAAAACTGAAACCAGCAAAGACAATACAAAAATAATGATATATATATATATATATCTATATATCTATATATCTATATTCCATGAAGTATACACTTATATATTCCATAACCAAATGTGGAACTTCTTATTAAATGCCACAATTAAAAACTGATTTCAGCCGGGTACTGGTGGCTCACGCCTGTCATCCCAGCTAGTCAGGAGGCTGAGATCTGAGGATCACAGTTCAAAGCCAGCCTGGGCAGGAAACTCCATGAGATTCATCTTCAATAAATGGCCAGAAGTGGTGCTGTGGTTCAAGTGGTAGAGCGCTCACCTTGAGCTGAAGAGCTGAGGGACAGCGCCCAGCCCAGAGTTATTATCTGATATAATACTAGTCAGCAGCCTGAGTCTGTATAAAATATTAACATTTACCAAAGCTCTTTTTTATGTATTATCTAATTCTTCCCAAACCTTATGCGGTGAGTTTTGTTTGTTTAGTGCCAGTACTAGGGCTTGAACGCAGGGCCTGGGCACTGCCCCTTAGCTTTATCACTCAAGGCTGGTGCTCTACCACTTGAGCCACAGCTCCACTTCTGGCTTTTTTTTTGCTGGTTCAGTGGAGATAGCGTCTCCTGGATGTTCCTGCCCAAGCTAGTTTTGAATCATAATCATCAATGGTAAGGATTACAGGTGTGAGCCACCAAAGCCTGGCTATTTAAAAAATGTAAATGTTGAAGGGACAAATAATAATGGCACCTATAGGGTACAATCAAGCTTCAGTGCTGCATGCTGCAGTGTGGAATGATCAAAGCTAGGTAGTTAGCACGCCCACTGCTTCAAATGCTCCTGGCTTGAAGGGTCTTTGGTCAGATATCTGGGATCAGAACCTTGGATGACATCAGTTTAAGTTCACAAATTTTCATCAAGTGAAAAAGGCTGGGCTTCTCCTAGCCCTGGAGAGATTACAGGTAGTCAAGGGGAACAAATACGAAAACAGATCCTTTTATCATTCATTAGCAACGTTCCACAGGGGGGACAGAACCAACAGAGTATTAAATTCTGGGGAGCAATGGCTCACGCCTATAATCCCAGCTACTCAGGGGACTGAGATCTGAGGATCGTGGTTCAAAGCCAGCTCAGAATGAAAGTTCCTGTGAGATTCTCATCTCCATTGAACCACCAGAAAACCAGATGTGGAGCTGTGGTTCAAGTGGTAGAGCTCTAGCCTTGCATAAAAAAGCTCAGAGACTGAGCCCAGGCCCTGAGTTCAAGCCCCATAACTGAAAAAAAAAAAAAAAAGAAAAATTCAGGGGAGAAATTGTACCTTACTTTCTGTAGGTCATTAAATAATGATGGTCTTCTTTGTATGGTATTAAAAAATTATATCAGTAATGATCAGTTTTTATTGTATTTACTTTTATATATCGTATTCAATATATTATATAGTGTTATATAGCATATGTTTTACAACAATTACATGATACATTATTATGTATTACACACCTTATTTGCATGTCACATATCTACCATACGGCCTTACACACGTTATTGTGTTATATTACTTATGTTATTGTATTTTACTATATTTTTATCCACCTGTGTTCAGACACGTGTATAAAAGGAAGCTAAGACAATTGGAGAAAGTTAAAGAACCTTAAGTTTCTTCGGATAGTGTACTTTACCAAAGATCAACAAGAATCTGTTTCTTAATAAAAAAGCAAAGGCATTTTGCATTTCCTACATAGAAAAGTTGTTGTGTGGTGTCACGAAATACCATTTCCTCCTGCCCTGTGACTTACGAGCTAACTCCCTAACAGGCCACGATCTTCATACTGAAATTTAAGAAGTAGGGAAGAAAATAGTGGGATTATTCCATGTTACTTGGTTTCCAAGCTGGAGGAAAAGGGAACACACCGTTTTGTACATGTATATGGAAAGACATCTAATTATTATCCTATTTAAAATCAAAACAGTAACTTCAGAAAGCAAAGGACTCACTCCTGATGCCACCAGTGCCCACAGGACTCCAAAGAAACCTTCTCTTAACGAAGAATGCTGTTTTGGTTTTGGTTTGGCTTTTTTTGTGCCACTCCGGGGCTCGAACTCAGGGCCTGGGCGCTGTCCCTGAGCTTCAGTGACCAAGGCCAGTGCTCTTGAACCACGGCTCCACTTCTACTGTTTTAGAAGTAAATTGGAGATAAGAGTCTCTCTCATGAACTTTCCTGCCTGGGCTGGCTTCAAACCTTGATCCTCAGATCTCAGCCTCTTGAGTGGCTAGAATGACAGGCGGGAGCCACCTGTGCCCAACTAGAAAAATGCTTTCGATAAGTGTGAAATATTTACAGATCAAACTACAAAGAATCCTGTGATTTGGAAGAAATCTATTATGATTATTATTATTATTGTTGTTGTTGTTGTTGTTGTTATTTTGTCAGTCCTGGGGTTCAAACTCCAGGCCTGGGCGCTGTCCCTGAGCCTTTTTTGCTCAAGGCTAGCCACAGCGCCACTTCTGGCTTTTTCTGTGTCTGTGGTGCTGAGGAATCGAACCCAGGGCTTCATGCATGCTAGGTGAGCACTGTACCACGGAGCCACCTGCCCAGCCCAGCTGTACATTTCTTCATGATTCTGCCAGAGCTACAAAGCGAGAAAGGGAAAGGGATGGCAGACGATCTAAGTACGGCCCATCATTCCGCTTCCTGTGTTTCCAGAGCTCAGAAAACAAGCTAATTTTCTCCAACCTGTCTCAATGTGAGCTTGTCCTGCGTTTGCTCTAAAGACGCTCCTCTAAGCAGACTCGGGAAAGCTGTGTTTGCTTTTACATGCAGGACTTTAGTTAGCGCCAGAGAGCTGACCGTGCGATTCCTGGGGTGTCTGTGATCTGTGCTGGCTTGCTCCCCCCAAACCTGCCCCCTGTCAAGTCCAGACCCTGAAGCGCACCACCACCCTCCGAACCACACGCCTGGCTTTGGAGGCTGGACAATGGCACAAAAAGACACCTGACCAGCCATAGTGGAGCCAAGGAAAGACGCAGACCGAGATCACGGAAGGGAAAGTTCTGCCGTGAGTCTGACTTACCTGGGGAGGACGCGGAGGGCCAGCCGGGGCCTGGCGCAGCGCAGGAGGAATGCTCACCCTGTGGGTCATTCAAATACCCCAACACCCAGATAGCCCGCGATTTACATGACGCGCCCTCCTACCCGCTGGCCGCCCTGCAGCTGCGCCCCATGAAGGGTGGGGCAAGCAAGGCACAGGACGAGAGACAGACAGACAGACAGACAGACAAGGGGGGAGACAGACAGACAAGGGGGAGAGCCAGAGAGAAAGGGACAGTGAGAGTTGGAGAGACAGAGGCATGAGAAGAAAAAGAGGAGAAAGAGAGAGAGAGAGAGAGAGAGAGAGACAGAGAGAGAGAGAGAGAGAGAGAGAGGAGAGATGCAGACAGCAAAGAGGAGATAGAAAGAAAGAAGGGAGAGAGAGAATGAGAGGAGGGGAGGGGAGCAGGAGCAGGGCTGAGTTAACAAACCCACACCTGTCACACACACACCACACACACACCACACACACACCACACACACCACACACACACACCACACACACACACCACACACACCACACACACACCACACACACACCACACTCACACACACACCACACATACCACACAGACACAGACACACACACCATACACACCACACACACACCACACACCACACACACCACACACACACCACACACACCACACACACACCACACACCACACACACACCACACACACACACACACCACACACACACATACCACACACACCACACACACACCACACACATATACCACACACACACACAACACACACACCACACACCACACACACACCACACACACACCACACACACACACCACACACACACACACCACACACACACCACACACATACCACACACACACCACACACACACCACACACACACACCACACACACAACACACACACAACACACACATGTACACATGCACACACACCACACACACACATGTACACATGCACACACACACACCACACACACACACCCCTGGGAACTTAGTCCTCAGGCAGATTTGCTGGGGCAGCCGAGCTTTGGGGATCTGGGTCTCCTCAGTGAGCACGTGTGTGCACGGCCAGCGTCACAGCGGTGGGGCCATGTGCTTTCACTGTTGGATCTACCCATGAACGAGAGGAAGATGGCAGACGCGTCCACACAGACTTCAGCCTGGACTTCAGGCCTGAAGACAACTTCTGGGGTGTGTGTGGTGTGTGGTGTATGTGTGGTGTGTGTGTGGTGTGTGTGTGGTGTGTGGTGTGTGTGTGGTGTATGTGTGTGGTGTGTGTGTGTGTGGTGTGTGTGTGTGTGGTGTGTGTGTGGTGTGTGTGTGGTGTGTGTGGTGTGTGTGTGTGGTGTGTGTGGTGTGTGTGTGTGTGGTGTGTGTGTGGTGTGTGTGGTGTGTGTGTGTGTGGTGTGTGGTGTGTGTGTGTGGTGTGTGTATGTGTGTGGTATGTGTGTACGTGTGTGGTGTGTGTGGTGTGTGTGTGGTGTGTGTGTGTGGTGTGTGTGTGGTGTGTGGTGTGTGTGTGGTGTGTGTGTGGTGTGTGTGTGTGTGGTGTGTGTGTGTGGTGTGTGTGTGGTGTGTGTGTGGTGTGTGTGGTGTGTGTGTGTGGTGTGTGTGTGGTGTATGGTGTGTGTGTGTGTGGTGTGTGTATGTGTGTGGTGTGTGTGTGGTGTGTGTGTGGTGTGTGTGTGTGGTGTGTGGTGTGTGGTGTGTGGTGTGTGTGTGTGTGTGTGCATGTGTGTGTGAGACACATGCAGACAATACACACTGACACAGAAGGAGGAGCACAGGTAAGGACACAGATGCACAAGAAGGGGCATCAAGTGTGTTCACTGCACATCTACTGGCAGATTGTGCTGCTCACAAACCCGGGAAGCCATGCAGCCCAGGTTTCTCTGGGTCTGGCTTATTTTGCTTCATGTAATTACTATTTGTCAGTTGTGGGGCTTGAACTCAGGGCCTGGGCGCTGCCCCTCAGCTCTTCAGCTCAAGGCTGGTGCTCTACCACTTGAGCCACAGCACCACTTCTGGTTTTCTGGTGGCTTATTGGAGATCAGAGTCTCACAGACTTTCCTGCCGGGGCTGGCTTTGAACCGCCATCCTCAGATCTCAGCCTCCTGAGTCGCTGGGATGACAGGCGGGAGCCACCGGCGCCCGGCTTTGCTTCCTGTGAGTTTCCCACGTCTTTCCATTTCCTCACACATGGTACGGTGTCATCCTGTCTGACGGATGCGTAGAATTCCACGGTGTGTGCACACCTCATTCTACAAATATACTGGTAAACACACTGAGGCGTGACACTCACTGAACGCTACGTGGAAAATGAACTGTCTCTCTGGCAGGCAGCGACTGGAGGGAAAACACGGGACAGAGACAGTGCCCAAAGGGGGGACATGATTCAGAGAACTGTTCTTGTGACTCATCACCCCGTCCATGTGACTGTCAGACCTCCAATAGCAACTTCAAATAAAAGGTCGCCTGTCATCCCAGTGACTCAGGAGGCTGAGATCTGAGGATGGCGGTTCAAAGCCAGCCCCGGCAGGAAAGTCCGTGAGACTCTGATCTCCAATGAACCACCAGAAAAACCAGAAGTGGCGCTGTGGCTCAAGGGGTAGAGCACCAGCCTTGAGCTGAAGAGCTGAGGAACAGCGCCCAGGCCCTGAGTTCAAGCCCCACAAATGGACATTAAAAAAAAGTAGAAAGGGTCAGGCACTGGCGGCTCCCGCCTGTCCTCTGCACTACACAGGAGGCTGAGATCTGAGGATCGCAGGTGGAAGTCAGCCTAGGCAGGAAAAGTACTTGAGACTCATCTCCAATGAACCAGCAAAACACTGTGCACTGTGGCTCACGTGGTAGAGCACCAGCCTAGAGCCAAAGCAGCCCAGTGACAGTGCCCAGGCTCTGAGTTCAAGCCCCGGGACTGGCAAAAAAAGAAAAAGAAAGAAGAAAAAAATAGTGTTGAAAATACAGAGAGGTAATGAGTATAGCCGCAAAATGTACCCTGAGCACGAATTTCTGAGTCTACAGAAATGAAACCTTCATTTCTTCCAGAAATCGACATGGTTTTCCAGGAGTATCTGACAGGACTTTCTATTATTGTTTCCTATGTATTTAGCGTGTGTGTGTGTGTATGTGTGTGTGTGTGTGTGTGTGTGTGTGTGTTAGGACTTGAACTCAGGGCCTGGGCACTGACCCTGCGCTTCTTTTGCTCAAGGCTAGCGCTCTACCTCTTGAACCACAGCCCCACTTCTGGCCTTTTCAGTAATTTATGAGCGATACGAGTCTCACAGACTCTCCCTCTCCTGACTGGCTTTGAACCTCAGTCCTGGGCGCTCAGCATTCACGGCAGCTGGGATTACAGGTGTGAGTCACCACGCCCAGCCAGCTGGCTGGTAACTCCTGTTTCTGCGTGGTTGTCATGAGCACAGACCAAACAACGTGTCTGCCTTCCAGCGAGAGCGGGGCCCTCCTCAGCCAAAGAAAAAGACCTGCAAGGCATCTTTATGAGGAAAATGTCTACACGGGGTCTGAAGAGGGGCTGTAGAAAGGGCATCTCAACAGACTTGAAGCTCAACGCACTTGAACGTGAAATCAGGTTCGACATTGCTTGGTGGAGAGATTTAAGTCAAGTGGGTCAAGTCTTAACAATTTCAAGTAAGATGGCTCAGTGGTAGAGTTCTCGCCTAGCATGCATGAAGCCCTGGGTTCGATGCCTCAGTACCACCTACACAGAAAGAGCCGGAAGTGGAGCTGTGGCTCAAGTGGTAGAGCGCTAGCCTTGAGCCAAAGCAGCTCAGGGACAGCGCCCAGGCCCTGAGTTCAAGTTCCAGGACCGGCAAAAACAAATAAACAAACAAAGCTAACAAAAAAAAGCCGGGTGAACCTATGGTCTGAGCTGCTTGAGAGAATTAGCCTGGAATCGTTCTGTTCCAAATGCCTGGTACTTAACCGATGCCCGCGTCTTCCTCCTCAGTGAAAGATAAAAGGGAAATTACTAATAACCAAACATCCCCTTTGCTCCTAAGTCAACTTCCTTTTTAAATCTGCAAAGGAACTGCTAAGTAATAGCAGGACAGAATCATTTCCTTTTTTTCTTTCTTTCTCAACTAGGCCGAAAGACATCATGGGCAAAATATCAGATGAACCTCCCTTAAAATGAAGGCAAAGAACGATTTCACAGCAGGCAACAGTGAAACGCATGATCATCCCCATCTATTCAAAAACACAATATAAAAATCAGCTGAGCACCAGCGGCTCCCGCCTGTCATCCCGGCTACTCGGGAGGCTGAGATCTGAGGATCACGGTTCAAAGCCAGCCTGGGCAGGAAAGTCTGTGAGACTCTGATCTCCCATCACCCACCAAAAAGCCAAAAGTGGAGCTGTAGTTCAAGCGCTAGAGCGCCAGCCTTGAGCAGAAAAAGCTTAGGGACAGCAACTAGGCCCTGAGTTCAAGCCCCAGGACCAGAAAAAAAAATAAAAATAAACGAAAAGGTGAATTTTCCCTATGGAAATCACAGTGATACTTGTGGGACCAAGTATCAGTATATTATAAGTATCAATAACATATAGTATATAGTTACATATAATATATACATATACGTATACCCACATGTATAAACAAGTAGGTATACATACACGTATATACATACATATATAGATACATACGCATATGTGTGTATACATGTGCATAGGTAATGCACACATCACATATATTATTTATAGTCATATATTTGTATACATATATGTGTATTGTGTGCACATATAGATGTACATATCATTTAAAATGCTATAGATAATATAATCATATACACATGTATGTGTCCATAACATAATGATACACATATATACATATATTATTATATGTATATGTATGTATGTGTGCATTTCTGTTTCAATGCCATCCATTGAAGAGGATCAGGGACCTGTCCTATAGAAACAGCCAGTGTGGATACTCACGTCCATTCTTTTGTCCAGGTTCATCCTGACTCCAGCTGGACAATCCGATCTGGGGACGGGGCCGGTCTTGCTTGGTTCCTGGACCTGATAGGACAAAGCACTTGCTCACTACGAGGAGACAAACTGGCCATGTTAGCATCTACCAAACCGGGCCTTGGCCCCCCCTGGCCCCCACAGCCTAGGGGATTTGAAATGAAGCCACTGGTCTGAGCAAGACACGATAAGACAAGTGTGCAGATACAAGTCAGCTGGTCAAAATGACACCCACAGACCATTACAAGTCACCCTTGGCAAGTGACTGCGGAACTTCCCGGAACCACTCCCTAGGATGGTGAGCCCAGAGACCTCAGGGCCTGTCTTCAGCTGAAGACACACTCGGGGCCTGGGCTTTGAGGCTCCATCCAGGACAGGCTGTAGCCACGCACTGGTGCACATGCCTGCCATCCTGGTTAGCCTGAGATCTGAGGATCGGGGTTCAGAGCCAGCCCCAGCTAGAAAGTCTGAGCCTCTGATCACCAATAAACTTCTCAGAAAAATCAGGACGGGGCGCTGTGGCTCAAGAGGTAGAGCACCAGCTTTGAGCACAAAGAAGCTCAGGGACAGTGCCCAGGCCCTGAGTTCGAGTCTCAGGACCAGAACACACACACACACACACACACACACACACACACACACACATGTGCGTGCGTTGCGGTGTTCCCCAGTAAAGACGTTAGGGTCTCAGGTTAAACACATGCAACTGTGAGGCCGGTAGCTTTTGAAGAACAGGGCAACTGGACTGCGCTGTCCACTCACTGAGATAATCGCGTCACAGACACGTTCCGCCCTTCATTTCTCCATCTTCCGGACTTTCACACAAAGCCAGGCCGGGCTGGGCTCTGCAAGGAAGAAGATGCCACTTAGAAGTTGCTTAGGGGGGCTGGGCAGGTGGCTCCATGGTAGAGCGCTCGCCTCTCATGCGTGAGGCCCTGGGTTCGATTCCTCAGTACCACAGACACAGAAAAAAGCCAGAAGTGGTGCTGTGGCTCAAGTGGTAGAGCACTAGGCTCTCAGGGTCAGTGCCCAGGCCCTGAGTTCAAGCCCCAGGACTGCCAAAAAAAGAGAATAGATTAGAGTTTTAAAGCGTAGTGAGATGGCTCACACCTGTCATTCTGACTACTCAGGAGGCTGAGATCTGAGGATCCTGGTTCGAAGCCAGCCCAGGCAGGAAATGTCTGGGAGACTCTTGTCTCCAATGAACCAACAAAAATCTGGAATTGAAACTGTGGCTCTCGCCTTTAATCCCAGCTACTCAGGAGGCTGAGATCTGAGGATCTCAGGATCTGGGCAGGAAAGTCCATGAGACTCTGATCTCCAATGAACCACCAGAAAAACCAGAACTGGCGCTGTGGCTCAAGTGGTAGAGCGCCAGCCTTGAGCTGAAGAGCTGAGGGACGGCGCCCAGGCCCTGAGTTCAAGCCCCAGGAACAACACAGATGCACAAAAACACTGTCACTAATCTATATGGCAAGAAATAGGTCATCTACATTTTAAGCTTTTCAGGAAGAAAACAAGAGATTTTAAAGGCTTCCATTACATACAATATTACCCACAGAACAATTTTATCTTACAAGGATTTTTAAGGCTAATTAATTTTTCAACTAAGTTTAACATATCGATTGATTGATTGATTTTGTGCTGTTACCGGTACTTGAACTCAGGGCCCTGTTCCTCTTTCCCGCTCAAGGCTAGGCCGTATCCTGTGAGCCACAGCTCTACTTCTGGCTTTTTTGGTGGTGAGTTGGAGCTCAGCCTCTCATGATCTGTCCTGCCCGGGCTGGCTTTGAACCACGATCCTCAGATCTCAGCCTCCTGAGCAGCTGGGATGACAGGCGGGAGCCACCGGCACCCGGGTGGAAAACATATTAAAGAATATTTTGAACCAACTGAAGCGACTTTTTTCAGTAGTCTTTAGTATTCACAGATGTGTATAGATGTGTGTCTCTGTATATATATATATAGATGTGTGTATGCATATGTATACACACGCACACACACGTGCGCACATTGTAGCAGTACCGAGTTTTGAACTCAGGGCTTCATGATTGATAGGCAGACACTCTTTCCACCGATCCATCTCTCCACCCTTGTTGATTCTCCTTTGAATAGGGTCTTGTGTTTAGTGGCTGTGATCCTCCTGTGTACACGTTGTGCGTAGCTGGCGTGGCCCCCGGCTTCGCATTGGTTGAGATGCTCATCTCGTGCACTTTTGTCTCGCTAGCCTCTAACAGGGAGCCTCCTAATCTCTGCCTCCCTCCTAACTGAGATGACGGGCCTGAATCACCACGCACAGTCGAGTTTGTAGATTGCAGGGGGAAATAAATCTGTGTTAACTAGGCTAAGCAACAGGGCCCTGGCCTACATGCAACGCTCAGAAGTAGACATGGTGTTCTGGAAGGGTTCGTATCTCCAAGTGATAAAACCAGAATACCTTCTCTTTGTGGTGTGTGTGTGTGTGTGTGTGTGTGTGTGTGTGTGTGTGTGTGTGTGTGTGTGTGTGTGTGTATGTGTTCGTCGTGGGCCTTGAACTCTGGGCCTGGGCACTGTCCCTGAGTTTCTTCGCTCCAGGTAACCTCTCTTGGAGCCACGGCTCTACTTCTGGGTTGTTTTGGTGGTTCACTGCAGATCAGAGTCTCCTGGCGTTTCCAGGGCTGGCTTCGAATCCTGATCCTCAGACCTCAGCCTCCTGAGCAGCTGGGGTGACAGGCGTGCCCCGCTGGGCCCTGGGCTCAGAAGTAAACGAGGTAGCGTGGCCACGTGCGCTTTCCCACCTGGGCTGGAGACACGCCGGGGGAGGCGTTCAGATGGAAGCCTTAATCCCACAGGTGTTTAGTGCACGCCGGAACTCTATTTCCCTATCTTTCCAGCAGCCAAACCAGCCGGCTCTGGACCGGGTTTGCATACATCTGTGCGGGGAAGGATTTCTTGTTTCCTTCCCAGGGAAAGCAATGAAGCCCCAGCCTCTGCCCCCCGCGCTTCAGCTGTGGACACGCTGTGTCGCTCAGGAAGCTGCTGGCCAGCCAACGGGACCCCAGGCCGAGGCCTTTGGAATTGGCTGTAAGAAAAATACAGTAAGGCCAGGCCGCTGGTGGCGCCCGCCTGTCATCCCAGCTACTCAGGAGGCCGAGATCTGAGGATCACAGTTTGACGCCAGCCCAGGTAGGACAATTCATGAGACTCCGATCTCCAATTAACCAGTCAAAAAATCCAGAGATGGAGCTCTGGTTCACATGGTAGAACACTGAGAGGCAGGGTGGGGGGAGCTCAGGAATAGCACCGAGGCCCTGAGTTCAAGCCCCAGGACTAGTCAAAATCAAGAATAAGTAATAAGTAAATAAAACCATCACACGGTTAGAACATAACGCTAGTTTTCGATCCTGGCTGACGTGTATTTCGGGTCTCACGGGTTACAGCGCCAGTTTACAACTTCAGCCAACTATTGCCAGGAGGAAAAGCCGATCTCTTTCCCAAACAACTTCTCCCTTCAGTCCGGCACTAGTGGCCAACGCCTGTCAGTCTATCTGCTCAGGAGGCTGAGGTCTGAGGATCGGGGTTCAAATTCAGTCTGGGCAGGAAAGTCCGTGAGACGCTTCTCTCCAAGGAACCACCGAAAAGCCGGAAGTGGAATCATTGCCCAAGTGGTTGAGCGCCAGCCTTGTCCACTAAAGCTCAGGGACAGCGCCCAGGCCCTGAGTTCCAGCCCCAGGATGAGCAGAGACCAAAAAAAAAATAGATTATTTCTTCAACCTAAATATTGATACTTGTTATCGATACTGAAAGTGGGAGACTTTGATGTTATTCGGTATTATTCACGTCATAGTTGATTTATCATTGCATTAAAAAAGCTTTGACAGGCCAAACAAAGAAATGATGGGAAAGAAAGGTGACATGGATCTGAATACATTCCACTTCTAACGTGCCAGGTTGAACTGAAACCCCTTTGTGCTCAAAGATAATTTAAAAAAGAGTCAGGGTTCATTAAGAGAAACTTCACACACATGTCTCTAAAGATGAATAAATCTAAAAGAAAAGAGGCATAAATCTATAATCAAAGTCCAGATATCATGATTTTTGTGTGTTTGGAGTGTGATCCTCCTATTTATACTTCCGTGATTACAGCGGTGAGAAACGGCACCTGGTTCATTGGGTGAGATGGGGTCTCTCATTGTTTCTCTTCTTTAATCCAGGCTGGCTCTGAACCTCATTGCTTCCCATCTCAGCCTTAAGCATCAGGAATCAGAGGCAGGAGACGGAGGCCTGGAACCTTCTGCAGAGTCTCAGGGCTGTTCTTTCTTCCCAGCCTCCAGGCATGGTTATCTATCTCTGGGTGACTCAAGTGAGATTGTGGCGTGTCAGACCGGGAAAAATGGTGAGGAGTGGATCAGATGGACGAATGGATGTGTTCTGAGATAAGATGGCCCCAAACAACAGGTCCTGCGCACACCCTAGTCCTGAGAAACACGTTAAACTTCTTTGTCAACGCAAACCTCTGGAGCTGGGCAGGTGGCTCAGTGGTGGAGCGCTCGCCTCGCATGCACGAAGCCCTGGGTTCGATTCCTCAGTACCACATACCCAGAAAAAGCCGGAAGTGGTGCTGTGGCTCAGGTGGTAGAGCGCTAGCCTTGAGCAAAAGAAGCTCAGGGACAGTGCCCAGGCCCTGAGTTCAAGACCCAGGACTTGGAAAGAAAAACAAAGCACAAACCTCTATTATGTGAGCAAAAATAGGCAGGGTCACCACTCAAGAGCTGAGCACTTGCAGGTGCATGTGGTTGCACATGCCTGTAATTTCAGCCCTCGGAGACTGGAGAATATGATCTACATAGCAAGACCCTATCCCAGACACCCCCCAGGCAAATGAACAAACAAATACGTTGTTTTGTTTTCTTGTCGGTGGTGGGGCTTGAACTCTGGGCCTGGGCGCTGTTCCTCAGCTCTTTAGCTCAAGGCTGGCGCTCTACCGCTTGAGCCACAGCGCTACTTCTGGTTTTCTGAGTGGTTTATTGGAGATAAAGAGTCTCACAGACTTTCCTGCCGGGGCTGGCTTTGAACCTCCATCTTCAGAGATCAACTTCCTGAGTAGCTGGGATGACAGGCGTCAGCCACCAGCTTCGCTACTGATGAATCTTAGTAGACGCGTCCCAAAGCAATGGTCCCAACACATTCGTTGATTCGAAAGCCAGAGACCCTCAGAAGGGCAGATTGAACTATTTGTTTTTCTCTCTGACTCAGAATTCAAATGTCTGACTCAGAATGCAAGTAGCACGGGGGGCGTGGGCAGGGTGAAGCGTGGGCTAAGTAGACTTTTGCTCTCCTCCTCTACTTTACAAAACATCTCATGTAAGCCAGGGGCCGGTGGCTCCCGCCTGTCACCCCAGCTACCCAGGAGGCTGAGAGCTGAGGATCCTGGTTCAAAGCCAGCCGGGGCAGGAAAGTCCGTGAGACTCTGATCTCCCATGAACCACCAGAAAACCAGAAGTGGCGCTGTGGCTCAAGTGGTAGAGCGCCAGCCTTGAGCAAAAAGAGCTCAGGGACAGTGCCCAGGCCCTGAGTTCAAGCCCCTGGACCACCAAAAACAAAACCCAAAACAACATATTTGTGTGTGTTTTCTGTGTGTGTGTGTGTGTGTGTTCATGTGTGCCAATACTGGGGATTGAACCCAAAGCCAGGATGTTGTCCTTTAGCTTTTGCGCTCAAAGTTGGTGCTCTACCATTAAACCACAGCTCCATAGCTTACTCTTTTTTGCTGGTTCATTGGAGAAAAGAGTCTCATGCACTTTCCTGCCCAGGCTGGCTTTGAACCATGATCCTCAGATCTCAGCCTCCTGGGTAGCTGGGATGACCGGCGGGAGCCACAGGCGCCCACATTATACAGAACATTTTGAAAATAGGAACCAAATTTTCTTCTTCCTTCAAAGGTTGAGTTTTAAGGGCAGAGTTATTGCTGACGAGCAAAATCCTGACACTGACAGGAGAGACTCGAAAGATGGATTTCATAGATCTGAAACATCTGTGAACAACTTGTCAGAAACCAAGAATTCCCCTTCCTTCCTCCCTGCTGGAAAAGCACAGCAAAGCACATGCATTCCACCAAGGTAGCGTTTATGTGTGTGCTGGGCCTGGGGCTTGAACTCAGGGCCTGATGCTCTTGCTTGGCTTTCTCACTCCAGGTTGGTGCTCTACCACTTGAACCACGGCTCCACGTCTGGCGTTTCTGGTGGTGCATGGGAGATCAGAGTCTCATGGACTTTCCTGCCTGGGCTGGCTTTGAACCGCGATCCTCAGATCTCAGCCCCAGAGTGGCTGGGATGACAGGCGTGAGCCACCAGCACCCGGCAGGGTGATTTTTTTTTTTTTTACAGGCCAATTTTGGATATTTGAACCAACTCTTCCCTGGGGACAAATTGGGGGGAAAAAAATAAGCACAGGTTTACATGATCCAGAGTGCTCATTTTGTACAAAACTTGATTCTTCCAGGAAGGCACTAACAAGGAAATCCACGGAGAGACAGACACATTGGAATAGTTTCGGGTATAAATCTGGCACCCGTGGCTCACACCTATAATCCTAGCTATGTGCCCGAGGCTGAGAGCTAAGGATCACAGTTCAAACCCAGCCCGGGCAGACAAATCCAAGAGACTCTGATCTCCAATGGATTGGTCAAAACCTAAGTCGAACTGCGTGTGGTTCAAGCGGTAGAGCATCTACCTGGAATGAAAAGGCCTAGCAAGAACGTGAAGCCCTAAGTTCAAACCCCACCACACAAGAAAAGCAACACAACAGCAGCAGCCACCACCCAGGGAGCTCAATATTGATTTAATCCAAAGATAAATACGAACCAAAGATTAGTCCTGTCAGCACTGGGGTGAAACCAGCCATACCTTAACCCCAGCCTGCCGCAGTGACTATCCAAGAATTACTCAACACTGGCAAGTTCACACAACTGAGAAGTAATAATAAGGTTTTAATAACCATTGCTATTATTTATTTATCTTGCCAGTCCCTGAGCTGCTTTTGCTCAAGGCTAGCACTTTCCCACCTGAGCCACAGCACCGTTTCCGGCCTTTTCCATGTCTGTGGTCCTGAGGACTCGAACCCAGGACTTCATGCATGCTAGGCGAGCGCTCTACCCCTGAGCCACCTGCCCACAGCCCCACCATTGCTGCTTTAAAGCCATGCAATTTCTTCAGCAATATGGGTTCTGTTTGCTCAGGAAACAGCAGGAAAGTCCAATCAACCACAAACACAGTGGGGTCCTGAGACGTGTCATTCCAACGCCACCAGGAGCTGGGTTCGGTCGTTCGTTTCTCAAAACAACTTCCGGTTTAAAAAAAGACCATGTAGGCTGGCAAAGCCAGAACAGAAGTTGTCTGATAAATGGCTGAATAATCAGACGCTAGGTTTGTTTCTAGAACAAAGCAGGCTTAGAAACACTCTGGCGTCTGTAATCTGACCATTGCTTCTTAGCACGTGGTTTTCCTGCCGGCTCTGGGCCTTGAACTCAGGGCCGGGGCGCTGTCCCTGGGCTCCTTTTCTTTTTTCCTTCCCTCCAGGCTAGCCCTCCACGACCCGAGACCCAGCTGTACTTCCTGCTTTTGGTTCATTGGAGATTCGCCACTGGGCTGGCTTTGAACCGCAATCCCCAGACCTCAGTCTCCAAAGTAGCCAGGATGCTGGGCGCGAGCCACCGGCGTCCGGCCATTTCTGTCACTTCTAAGTGACCGAAGAAGGACAAATCCCCCAATACCCAAAGTATCTTTAAATTGTACCGAGGGATTCTTGCTTCTCCAGGTCAAAGATTCCCATTTAAACACTGCAGCAGGCAGGGGGGACATTTTGGAAGACTTTCCACCCAGGTGAAATGGGGTGCACACAGAATTCACCCCCACTTCCCTCCGTCTCCTGCTTTAGGCCTTTCCCTACCAGTTAAAGAACTGTTGAGAAGAACAAAAGCAACAACAACAACAACAACAAAGTCACCCGTACAATGGCCCCACCGCTTCCAAGTTCAAACACCTCGGGATGGACGTGTGTCTCTGGGTGATCACTTCCCATGGGTTGAGGGGTTGTTTGACTCTGCACACGAAACCAGCCATGAGAAACGCAGCTCACCCGACGCAGCCCACGAGGGAGACCAACGGCCGAGCCCGCGGTGCTCAAGCTCCTACGCTACCTTCAAAACCCTCAGCTCCACTTCCCAAACCTCGCTTGTAGCCAGAATAGTGGGGATGGCGAAAGGTTGAGAAAGGAAAAGAAAAGCGAAAATGGCTGGAACCCCCTGGCTGGCTGCTCAGCCACACTCACCGGCCGGATCTTCATCCCTCACCTTGCGAGTTTTCTGGCTGTGCAGTGATCCATCAGAACGCCATCTGTCTGTTTGGGTGGCCCGTGTGTGTGTGTGTGTGTGTGTGTGTGTGTGTGTGTGTGTGTGAAATCGCTTCCTCTAATTCAGGCAGGAAAGGTGTCGCGTTCTGCACAACAGGCCTGTCTCTTCACGCACGCACACGCACGCGCTCAGGGCTGGTGCACACGCACTGATCGATCACCCCGGTGCGGCTGGAGCAGCTGCTTTTCTTCCCAGGCTGGTGATAAGCGTGGAGGGCCGTGCTGCTGGTGGTGCTGGGTGTGTTGGCGTGCGCAGCAGGGCCGGGCCTGGCGGGTCCGGCTGCGTCTTGGCATACACAGACCGCTGACAGCCCTCCCCGCGCCCCTGCTTTGCTTCCTCTGCCGGAGACCCGCCGGGGACTCACGCTGCAGTTCCTCTTTTTCTTTGTTTTTACACTTTTTTGGTTCCTCCTCCACGCACTGCTGTGCCTCAGAGGGGCTGCCAGGAAGCTGCCCTCGCCAGTCCATCCCACACGCCGCCCTGTCACCTGCCACACCGGCCAGGGCTTCCTGGGCGACCCCTTCTGCTGACCCCATCTGCTGACCACTTCTAGTGGTTTCTGACGGAAGGAGGAGGAGGAGGAGGAGGAGGAGGAGGAGGAGGAGGAGGAGGAGGAGGAGGAGGAGGAAGAGGAGGAGGAAGAGGAGGAGGAAGAGGAGGAGGAGGAGGAGGAAGAAATGGAGAAAGAGGAGGAGGAGAAGGGGAAGAAGAGAAGGAAAGAAGCAAGAAACAGGAAGAAGAGGAAGGAAGGAAGGAAAGAGGGAAGGAAGGAAGGAAGGAAGGAAGGAAGGAAGGAAGGAGGGAGGGAGGGAGGGAGAGAGGGAGGGAGGGAGGGAGGGAAGGAGAAGGGGGGGCTAAGGGCCATGCCGTCAGTGACATCCCAGCTGACAGTCGCTCTGGGGAGCAGTGACAAAGCCACACACACTTCCTGACAGGTCACAGGAAGAGAGAAAGTTCTTCCGCACAGAGAAATGCTTCCTAAGGCCGTTGTTGGAGGTGGGTGAGTCCTGAGGGCCTCCCGGATTCCCACGCCACTCCACACAAGCTACTAGGATCCCAGCACCCAGCCTGGATCAGCTACTAGGATCCCAGCACTCAGCCTGGATCAGCTACTAGGATCCCAGCACCCAGCCTGGGCCGGCTACTAGGATCCCAGCACCCAGCCTGGGCCGGCTACTAGGATCCCAGCACCCAGCCTGGATCAGCTACTAGGATCCCAGCACCCAGGCTGGGCCGGCTACTAGGATCCCAGCACCCAGCGTCGTCTGTGCTCCGATGAGGTCAGCACAGGTGTAGTACTGACGCCACCACCAGCTTTTTATAGACAGAGGAAGGGAAAGGGGGGGGGGAGGAAACCCAAAAGTCGTTTGTTCCATGACACGAATGGCTTTCTCCTCCTCAATTGTCTAACGATGCCACGAGCCCCAAAGGGACCCCTCCTCCACGGGGAAGAGTTGTGGAGAGCCCTGCTCCCTCCCTCCCTCCCTCCCTCCCTCCCTCCCTCCCTCCCTCCCTCCCTTCCTTCCTTCCTTCCTTCCTTCCTTTCCTGTCAGTCATGGGTCTTGAACTCAGGGCCTGGGCGCTGTCCCTCAGCTCTTCAGCTCAAGGCTGGTGCTCTACCACTTGAGCCACAGCGCCACTTCTGGTTTTCTGGATCTCATGGCCTGCCTTTCCTGCCCGGGCTGGCTTTGAACCTCGATCCTCAGCTCTCGGCCTCCTGAGTCGCTGGGTAACAGGCGTGAGCGCCCTTCTGTGCCTGGGTCGGGTGGAGATTGCTTGTTCGGAGGGAAACCATGCGGGGCCCGTTACGAGACAGGGTCTCAGTGTACAGCCCCGGTTGGCCTTGAACTCACGAGAGACCAGGCTGGCCTGAAACTCCAGGTCCCTGGCCTGGTCCTGCCGGTGCTGGGGTTATAATTGTGTGTGACCCAGCCCGGCTTTGCTTTGGAATTTGCCGGATTGGTTTCCATGGGGACGGTGCAGCTGCAGGCTCAGCCACAGCTCCTGGAGATGACCTTTGCCTTCGCTTCATTTGCACCCGTTTGCATGTCATTTACATACCCCCGTCACCCAGAGCAGCTTTCCCTCTGTGGTTTGGGTTTATCTTTCAGGAGAAGCTTGGCCTTTTAAACTCAGTCCACCAGGGCTCTCTGGGCGTTGGGGATGGCGTGCTCGGCTCTCCCCCTTCGCTTCCAGTAGCTTCGTTCGTGCACAGCCCTGAGCATCTCAGGAAGGGGCCAGCCCTGGCACGCAGCATCCACCCAGACACAAGTGCACACGTGTGGCCGGCGGAGGAGGGGTTAAACTCGCAGCTACCGTCATCCACTCACGCTTCACGCGTTTGTGTGGGTCTTAGAAAGGCCTTTCTGCCATCAAGATCATCAACTGGACCCGGCACCGGTGGCTCCCGCCTGTCATCCTAGCTGCTCAGGAGGCTGAGATCTGAGGATCACGGTTCAAAGCCAGCCTGGACAGGAAAGTCTGTGAGACTCTGATCTCCAATGAACCACCAGAAAACCATGAGGGAGATGTGGCTCCCAGGGTAGAGCGCTAGGCTTGTGCAAACAGCGCAAGGGGCCACAAGTTCAAGCCCCAGGACTGGCACACGCAAAGCAACCACAGCAGCAATAAAACCCCCAACCCCCCCATGCACACACATGCACACACACACACGCACATGCACACACACGCACACACGCACGCACACACGCACGCACACACACACATATACACACACGTGCACACACACACACGCACATGCACACACACGCACACACACACACGCACACACACACATATACACACACGTGCACACACACACACAGCCAGAAGTGGCAGACACGAATTTCAGCTAATGTCAATTCGAACGCGTGTCCTTCGCGCCCTCTACTGGTCATTGGTTGAAACACAATATTTTCCCTGTTTTCCCCAAATCATCAATACATCCAATCATCAATGCATCCAATCAACAATACGTCCAATCATCAATGCATCCAATCAATAATACATCCAATCATCCATACATCCAACCATCAATACATCCAATCATCAATACATCAAATCATCAATACATCCAATCATCAATGCATCCAATCATCAATACATCAAATCATCAATACATCCAATCATCAATGCATCCAATCATCAATGCATCCAATCGTCAATGCATCCAATCATCAATACATCAAGTCATCAATACATCCAATCATCAATGCATCCAATCATCAATACATCCAATCATCAATACATCCAACCATCAATACATTCAATCATCAATGCATCAATACATCCAATCATCAATGCATCCAATCATCAATACACCCAATCATCAATGCATCCACCTATAACTGAGCCTGGGCTCCATCTCCAAACAGCGTATCAGAAGGATAAAGGGTGCTTGGGACTGTCATCCTAAGGCGACCACTGTGGACATTTTCCAGGTACGAAGATCACACCAAACTCACCCCGCTCACCTCCGCCGTGTTTAAATCAGACGCACACGCTGGCTTTCATGGATGGGCTTTTCCAGACAGCATCTCGTGGGGTGACCCCAGGGGACCTCCAACTTCGGTCCTCCTCCCTCGCATCCTGGATCGCGGGGCGACCGGGGCCACACCCAGCTCATGGGGAACCTGGCATTTGATGAGGTCCGTGAGCAATTGTTTTCAAGCATAGTTATTCCCGACTTTTAAAGAATAAAAGCGAGCAGACTTGTGTCTGCTTTCCTTGTCAGAAGGTGTGCTATGAGCTGGTGATTCACACCTGTCAGCTCAGCTACTCGGGAGGCTGAGATCGGAGGATCACAGTTCAAAGCCAGCCTGGGCAGGAAAAGTCTGTGAGACTCTGATCTCCAATAAACCACCAGAAAACCAGAAGTGGTGCTGTGGCTCAAGTGGTAGAGCGCCAGCCTTGAGCTGAAGCGCTGAGGGATAGTGCCCAGGCCCAGAGTTCAAGCCCCACATCCAACAACAACAACAACAAGTCCTGTTTCCATTTCCTGGAGTTCACCCGGAGCAATGTTGTTTTGTGTGATCAGACGGAGAATATTCTTCTATTTCACCAGCCACAGGGTGCGGGTGACTCATGAGCGACACCCCGCAGCTCAGAGAGAGGAGGATCGGGAAGCTCTTGGTGTCCTGAGCTAGAAAGAATCCCAAGTGCATCCTGACGGACTTTCCTGCGGCCCCCAGATCCCCCCAACCCGCACGTACCCACTTCCTAGAGGAAATCCCCACGGCTGGGGAAAGGGAGAAGCAATGTAGACTGCGTGGAACTTTCCAGTGTAAAAATAGGCACCTCTATAATTAATGAGGGTATAATTAATTATGTATGATGTAATCCACCTAGGACTCAACATTATTATATATCATTGATAGATGTCATTAATTATAAATAATATGCTGCATATACATATATTTATATGTATAGCATTTATAAATATATAAAACAATATATATGATATATAATTATGCATAATGAAATAACAAATATATAAATATGTACTTATATATCACACATAACATATATGTCATATAATTAATATATAAATAATATAATATATAATTCAATATATAATTCAAATGTATATATGCTAAGTGTATAAAATATACATAATTCAAAAATAGATAATTCAACATAATTCAATATACTTCAATATATATATAATTCAATATATCTAATTCAATATATCTAATTCAATATATCTAATTCAATATACTTCAATATATATCATCCAATATATATAATTCAATATATATCATCCAATATGCATAATAAGCTATGGGTTCTTCAGTGTCTTATATGGAATGTACAATGTGGTTGTGCAGTTCGGGTCAGAGTGTGTGGATTTAGGACGTTTTAATGTATTCTGTGAGATCCTCTTTCCCTGAACATCCCCAGATCTGCAATAAGGCCCTGACTCGAGTGTGGCGTGGTCAGGTGCACGTTGACTTCACCACCAGAGCCAGCGGCCCTGCGAACGTGGCGGATGCTGGGGCGTCGGCCCGGGGCGGCCGTGGCCGCTGCGCTCGGGGCAGTGATTTCCCATGACATCCTGACTCACAGCGCGCGCCGCTGTGCTGGCCTTGGCCCGTGGGCTTCGGCCTCGCTGCTGCTGGCCTGAGAGGCTGCAGCTCCCCACCATGGGGGTCGGGGGGTCAGATGCCAGGTCGCTTTCCTAGCAGGCCTGGGTGGGCTGCAGCCGCCCCCTGGCCCCTCCACCTGGGCTTCTGATTGAATATCTGGCCCTACTTTTTCTTTGTGTCGGTCGTGGGGCTTGAACTCAGGGCCTGGGCACTGTCCCTCAGCGCTTCAGTTCCAGGCGGGTGCTCTACCACTTGAGCCACAGCACCATTTCTGGCTTGTTGGTGGTTCATTGGAGATAAGAGTCTCACGGAGCTGGGATTATAGGCGTGAGCTACCGGTGCCTTTGCTTCTAAACACAACCACCATTCAGTCTCTCCCTGCCAACCAGACGACCTCTAAGAACTGGAGACGCGTCTGGCTCCAGGGCTGGCTGGGTTTTGTCCCTCCCCAGATCTAGTTTTAAGAGAATTTGTGTTTTCTGACGGTACTTAGATTCTCAGCCTTAATTACAGTGATTCTTTTTCTTTTTGCCAGTCCTGGGGCTTGAACTCAGGGCCTGGGCGCTGTCCCTGAGCTGCTTTTTGCTCAAGGCTGGCGCTCTACCACTTGAGCCACAAGCGCCACTTCCGGCTTTTTCTGTGTCTGTGGTGCTGAGGAATCGAACTCAGGGCCTCAGACATGCTGGGCGAGCACTCTACCACTGAGCCACCTGCCCGGTCCCCACACAATGCTCCTTAACAGGACCATGGAGTCGCGTGTGGGCAGCATTTTGAGATCACAGGCGTGAGCCCAGGGCCTTTCCCGGGACCCGGGGCGGGGAATCCAGCCCAGGCTGCTCCCGGCTTCCTGTCCAGCGCCCCATCCAAGGGCTGGGGAAGCCATGCCTGCAATCCGGAGGATCGCAGACCAAAGCCAGCCTGAGCAGGGAAGTCTGGCGCGACTCCCATCTCCAATGAACCGCAGCCAAAAGCAGCCGGAAGTGGCGCCGTGGCCCATGTGGTAGAGCGCCAGGCTGGAGCCCGAGAAGCTCAGGGACAGCTCCAGGCCCTGGGATCAGTTTGCTACACACACCCAGAAGAAGCATTTATTCCTTTATGAGCTTTGCTCCCCGGTAATTGCTGCTTTTACGGTTGGTTTTCTGTTCTCCTAGATGCACAGACACCATAACTTCTGACAGAAAAATATTAGGTTTTATGTGACCAATAAAATATATACGTATGCACGTGGGACTTTGATTTGTATCTGTTCCCTCCAACAGGTGCTGAGGTTTAGGAGTCAGTATGATAACAACGCTCAGCTTTTCTCTGATCACCAGTGGCTCAGGCCTTTAATCCCAGCGACTCAGGAGGCTGAAGGTGCAGAGGATGGAAATTCGAGGCCCGCTTGCTTGGGCAGAAAAGTCCTCAGGACATCATCTCTAAACTAACCAGCAAAAAGCCCGGTTGGAGTTGTGGTTCAAGTGGTTCCACACCAGTCAAGCCAGCAGCAAAGCAAGCAGGCTGAGCAAGCCCAAGGCCCCGAGTTCAAATCCCAGTACTGCAATAAAGAAATAGAGGGTAAAAAAGCCTTTGAGACTCTTATCAGCAATTAACCAGCAAAAACTGGACACGGAGCTGTGGCTCAGGTGGTAGAGCACCAGCCCTGAGCAGAAAATTTAGGGAGAGGCCCTGAGTTCAAGCCCCAGTAAAGGCATTAAAAAACACACCCCCAGTTCAAATAGGTTAGCATTCCTCTCCCACATAATGTTTAACGATACGGAGAGTATATGGTATTACTCTGACACATTTTCACATTAGCAGTAATTGTATTTTGTGATGTGTTAGGGTAAAGACCCAAAGCCTCAATTCACTTCCAGTGCTGGACAGTCAAATGAACATTTAATCTGTGGCTAACTAGACAACTTTGGGTAACACTGAATCACCGTCTGACAAATACCATTTTGGAATCGAATGTCTTCTTCTTTTGATGGGATGGGATGAGTCATTTTACGTCAACCCACAAAAGATATGTTTGTCCTGAGCTCTGGCCTCACGCCTGTAATCCCAGCTCCTCGGGAGGCCTAGATCTGAGGCTTGAGATTGCTGTGGTTCAAAGCCAGCCAGAGCCGACAAATCCAGTAAGCGCCTTATCTCCAAAGTAGCAGCCAAAGCTTCTTGATTGATTTATTCTGGTCGGTGTTGGGGCTTGAACTCAGTGCCTGGGCTTCTTCAGCTCAAGGCAGGCGCTCTACCACTTGAGCCACAGCTCCACTTCCGGTTTTCTGGTGATTCATTGGAGATCAGAGTCTTCCCGGCTTTCCTGCCCTGGGCTGGCTTTGAACCTCGATCCTCAGATCTCAGCCTCCTGAGTAGCTGGGATGACAGGCGTGAGCCACAGGCCCCCCAGCCAAAAGGACTTTAGTTTTGCTCTATGGCTGGAGACACACACACACACACACACACACAGACACACACACACACAGACACACACACACAGACACACACACACACACACACACACCAGCTGGCCAGGCTTCTGTACTTTTGGAGACCCTGAAAAATACCATTCAGCCTCGGGGTGACTCAGAGAGGTTCAACCAGCGATCGGATCCACGCCAGCAAATCTTTCTCACCTGCTCCTCCTTCTTCCTAAACCCACCCCCTCCCAATCATCAGGACGTGGCCTGAGGGGGGACTCAGCAGCCAGCACCCACCCCCCCCGTGGGTGCTGGGCGCTCGGTGCTCTCTTGCGGGGGGCGGGCTGTGGCTGCGGGTGCTGAGCGGCCGCTGGGGGGCAGCAGCGTGCGGTAGCCTGGCGCATGTGACCCGCAGAGCTTAAAGCCAGCGGACAGACACACAGACACGCAGAGGCGCGCCCAGCCAGCCAGCCAGCGCGGTCAGCTGCTGCTGGACGCCACGTGTCTGCGACCGGCCTGCTCCCCAGCATCCGGCTTTCCCCCCGCAGCCATGAAGGTGAGCAGCTCACGGAGGTGTGCATCAGTGGGGGGAGGGATGGGGAGACCACCACCAGCTCGCTTTGTTCTGGAAAAGCCCAGAAGGTCCTGGCCTGGGGTGGGAGGAGGGGGGTGGGGCGGGGGGGGCGGGTGAGCCTCAGGATGACCGCGATCCCCCCTTTGGGGGTCCCCCCCTCCATCATCTTTCTCCATGGTGCATTTCAAGCTGTCTGGAATCAGAGCACGTTGTGCTAGGTCCAGGGCTTGTGTGTGGGGGGGTTCAGGGGCGTCCCCGGGCTGTGAATTAGGGGGTGCTGCCTGCTGGTGTGGGGGGTCTGAGCCGTCCCCAGGGGGAGAGAAGCCCCGAAGGGCGGACCATGTCCTTGATCGCAGGCTCGGGGCGTGAACTGTCCGGCTGGGCTTACAGGAGGGAGCCCAGGGGCCAGTCGCTTCCCACATGGTGGGGTGCAGGCCGGAGGGGGGTGGGGGTGACTCTGGGAGGGGGGGAAAGGGATTTGTGTGGTCTGAATGCCGGCGCGGTGGCATTTCCAAACCCCAGGAGGCTTTTGTTCTGCTGATGTGATTGTCTGACTTCATTTGGATTGGATTGGATGTTTTTCCAGAGACACAAAAAACGCAGACAGTGGCCCTGCTTGTGCTGGGTCACACCTTGGAATAATAATAATAATAATAATCATCATCATCATCATCATCATTATCATTATCATCATCATCATCATCATCATCATCATCGTCCTTGTTTTTTCTGCCCCCTGATATTGGGACGCACGGGAATCGGCGTTTGTGTTTCAAAGGAAGTGGAGAGGAGCTGGCTTTCTTGGAACTACCTTCGCCCCAATTTCATTTAGCAGAACGAAGGGATTAGTGGTGCTGCTTCATGCACATGTATAGATAAATAGATAAATTATAGATCTATAGATACATATAATATCGTGGTCCTCCAAACCCCAAACCTTTCCACGCCAGCCATCAGGAGGATCTTGGAACGCGATCCCGAGGATTGCAAAGATTCCGCTTGTGAGTCACCGATCCGGTTAGTAACTTCCCGGGTGCAGCGTGGTGGAGGGCTGGCTCTTTCTTTCCTGCTTCACCGGGAGTGGAAAAATTCCCTCTGACCCAGTGAGCTTCAGTGAGTTAAACCGAAGTTAGGACCCCAGAGGAGACATCTTACCTTCCCACCACCTCGGGCTCCGGGGTGGAGCTGTGGCTCGGGTTTGTTTTTGTTTTTCCCTTTCACTGATTCCCAGATTTTATTTTAACCTGAACTCCTCAGCCTTATCTCCTTTTTGCTCGTTGAGACGGCTGAGTAAAACCTGGGTGGGTGCTGTGTCTGCCGCCTGTAATCCTTGCTAGTCGGCAGACTGCGCGTTCTGGAGTGTAGAGTTTGGGAATTCCAAGAAACTCTTATCTCCAGTGAATTAAGAAGAAGCCCCAAGTGGCGGTGTGGCCCAAGGGGTAGAACTTCAGGCTTGGGGCAAAGTATAAAGCTCAAGGATAGTGTCCTGGGTCCTGTGTTCAAGTCTCAGGACCTGCACGTGTGCACCCGCACCTGGGATTTAATGAATGAAAGTGGATCCATCTGTAATGAGGGATTCAGTGCTGGAAGGAAGAGGCTTAGTCCCTCAGGGGGTACTGGCTCTGGGTTGCTCCAGGCCAGGCAGCCTGACATCCCTGGGCCCACCCATGCCCCGAAGGCCAAGGCTCTGAGGCCAGAGGAGTTCTAGAAACCTCTCTAGGTCTGCACCTATTTCCTGCTGGGGAAATGGGGAAAGCAGGAAATGGAGTGTGTGGGTTGGGGACCGGAAGTTCCCCCAGCCCGAGGTTCACCTGGTCTGTTTCTGTGGCGAGCAGCTTCTGACTTTAGAACTACAGGAAGGAAGGAGCCTGGGAAAGGTGGCTATGTATGGATGTAGGACCTGTCCCATTGGGGAGCTCTTTAGAACCAACCGGAGACTACGCTCTTAGTGATCCAGCGCTGGCCTTGAACAGCAACAACAACAAAGCCAAGCAGGGTTCTGAGTTCAAGATACAGTAGTAGCACAGATACCCCAGGAAGGGAGGGAGGGAGGGAGGGAGGGAGGAAGGAAGGAAGGAAGGGAGGGAGGGAGGGAGGGAGGGAGGGAGGGAGGGAGGGAAAGAAAGACAGGAAAAAGAATCTGATCTGTTTGAAAGAAGTTCTGAATTTAAGATGGGTAAGTGTGAACACACACATAATTGCAACAGCAAAATCCTTGAAAAGTCATTTGAGAAAAGTCATTTGAGTCTCTCAGAGATTTATACTTTAAACTTACAGCCCGTAATCCTAGCTAGTCAAGAGCTGGGATCTGAGGATCCCAGTTCAAAGCCAGCCTGGATAGGAAAGTCCTTGAGATTCTGATCTCCCATGAACCACCAAAAAGCTGGAAGTGGCGCTGTGGGTCAAGTGGTAGAGCACCAGGATTGAGTACAAAAATTGAAGGACAGCACCCAAGCTCTGAGTTCAAGCCCCAGGAACAGTGCACACACACATGCACACGCACAGAGACTTAAAATACCCGTGTAATTATTTTCTCTTTAATTGTTTATTTTTTGCTAGTCCTGGGGCTTGAACTCAGGGCCTGGGCGCTGTCCCTGAGCTTCTTTTGCTCAAGGCTAGTGCTCTACCACTTGAGCCACAGCTCCACTTCTGGCTTTTTCTGAGTAGTTCATTGGAGATCAGAGTCTCACAGACTTTGCTGCCCAGGCTGGCTTCGAACCACAATCCTCAGGTCTCAGCCTCCTGAGTATCTAGGATGACAGGCGTGAGCCACAGGCTCCCAACTGTCTAAGGGGATTTTTAATATTTCCTACCAAGGGTAAATAGATCCACGCATAGATGCAGACTCCAGTTTAAACTGGAGTTTAGTTCCAGGGCTGGGGTTGGTCATAGTGATGGGGAAAAGCTGCCATGATCAGAATTAGCCCAGCGTGATAACAAGGCCTGTTAGTACCACACCTGGCTTGGCTGGGCGGGTGGCTCAGTGGTACAGCGCTTGCCTGGCATGCACAAGGCCCTGGGTTCGATTCCTCAGCACCACAGACACAGTAAAAGCCCAAAGGGGCGCTGTGGCTCAAGGGGTAGAGTGCCAGCCTTGAGCAGCAGCAGCTCAGGACAGCGCCCCGGCCTGGAGAGGGAGAATCTGAGATTCTCCTTTCTATGGAGGTGCAAACAACAACAAAAACCACTGGACGCTGAAGACTTATAATTCCAACCCTCTGATCAGCCCGCCCTGACCTGAACCTGGACAGTATCTAGCTATGCAGGGCTTTCTAGAAGCCCTGTGGCTATCCGGTAAGACCTGATCCTTTGGCGAAGGGGCAAATTTGTCTTTGGTGGTTCCGGGATTTGAACTCAAAGCCCTGCAGTCTGCTTGCAGGGGTGTCTCCTCAGCCACGGTGTGCGGCTGGACTCTTACTTGCCGGTTGCCCTTTTTATTTGTGGTGAACAGCACAGGGGCAAAGCTGTTTGCTGGGGAGGTTGCAGGGGATTCTGGGAGAATCCCTATTCAACAATTCTCTGCAGCCAGGGAAGAGAATGCGGCGGGTCCGTGCGGGGCTGGTCCTGCAGCGGCTGGTCCTGCAGCGCTGTTCATTCACGCTGTGTGCACACAAACCCA